>NW_027195298.1:0-147500 GCF_038502225.1 Cherax quadricarinatus
CTAGTGATCTAGTGCAGTTAGCCTCACAAACACTCCATATTCAGAAGGAGAAAAATGGGAAGATATGGTCAGTGCGGGAGCAGGAGTGGCTGCCACCACTCATCACATAATATTTTATTCGTTCTAGAGTATATATCATGTTTCCATGTTATTTATATTGTTTATTATGTCATATTAGATCAATTGTGGTAGATAAAAAAGCCATAGAGTTAATATTAGTGTTATATTGAAGTATTTTGTCCTGCCTCCCTAGAGCAGGAATTCCGCTGTAGTGGATTAATGGCATTTCAGTTAATATAAATGAGGAAAATTTATTTGATATAAGCGCAAATTGAATTACAAGTTAGGTCACAGAATGGATTAAACTCGTAAGTCGAGGTTCCACTGTATGTTATTACAGAAAACACTAGTGGGGTTTTCTTCTTGGCTTCCCTGAATGGACTTTTGATGTGGGAATGTCATCAACACTGTCCTCAGAAAACCGACATAACCAGGTTTGGGACTCTGTTTTGGTATTTGTTGAATTACTGACTTATACACTTTTTATATTGTAATTCTGATGGTTAAATGGCTAGTTATTTGCACTCAGTTAATAGAACAGAAGGTAGACTTGGAAAATAGACAAGAAATGGGTTGGCTTGAGCAATGAAATTGGCCTAAAATAGGCCTTAAAGTGGGGAAAATTGCTGAAGCATAGATTGTGCCAAATCTGCCCATTTCTCAACTACATAATTCTGCAAGTTTTCTGTAAAATTTAGAATTTTTGCAAGAACGGTTTGTTAAACGGTTTAGTAAGGCACTTCGCTATAACATTTAGAGAGCTTATTAATGTTCAAATACAAATGCAGGTACTAACCTGAATTTCAGTATTACTGCACAGGACATACAACAAACTGAAGGCCCAAAAAAATGCATAGTATCTTGGGCAAAACTTAGCTTGTTCAGTATAACCCCCGTATCCACAGGGGAAACGTTCCAAGGACCTGCTGCAGACCGAAACTGCAGTTAGTAATGAACCCTATATACATGTATGCCTTTTTTCATTTACATACATGCATCTTATAAAGTTTGATAAATTACTCACAATAAGGAGAAAATTATAATTTTTTCACTGATGGGAAGCACTTCACGGCTTCTCTTAGGCTTTGAAGAACTTTCACCATCTTTACTTTTGCTCTTTGAGGCCATTATTAACCCCTTAACTGTCCAAATGTAGATCTACGTTCTTACCACTAGCGCTCCAAACGTAGATCTACGTTTTATTTTTACTGCCTCTAAATTTGCCACGATTGGCGTGAGATGCCTGGTCAGCATAGAATGGGTCTTAACACTCATTTTGTGCAGTATTAAAAAAATCTGGGACCGCTTAGTACCTTGTGGGAGCACCAGTTCAATTGAGTGCCAGCTAGAGCAAATAGCGTGGCAAACACCTGGTATTCACTGATGTTAAGATAAGATAAGATTTCGTTCGGATTTTTAACCCGGGAGGGTTAGCCACCCAGGATAACCCAAGAAAGTCAGTGCGTCATCGAGGACTGTAACTTATTTCCATTGGGGTCCTTAATCTTGTCCCCCAGGATGCGACCCACACCAGTCGACTAACACCCAGGTACCTATTTGCTGCTAGGTGAACAGGACAACAGGTGTAAGGAAACGTGTCGAAATGTTTCCACCCGCTGGGAATCGAACCCGGGCCCTTCGTGTGTGAAGCGGGAGCTTTAGCCACCAGGCCAAGGGCCACGGCCAGGCCACCGTGTAGTATTAACACTCCCATTTTAAGAGGAAAGTGATGTTGACCTCGAGTTTAGTGGCTTTGAGGTGGATGTGGCCACGAGTGTTCGAGGAAATATCAGAAACCTCGATAATGTCTTATAATCTATGCCCTAAGTAAAGAGAAACAATCTTGGAATATGCAATACATGTTCGGCAGGCAGGTTGGCTGACTCTGTCTAACTAGCTCTCTGTTTATCTGTCTCTGATTATCTGTCTATCTCTGTGTGCTTGTCTCTCTCTCTGTGTGCTTGTCTCTGTCTCAGAGAAAGCCACTCGTGAACCAACAGGTATTACACATGACTGCATCATCACATCTGATTCCTGAGCAAGTGTAAATATGTATTACTTACCAGTCGTGCTTACTATGCATTATATCTACAAGCACAGTATAGCACTTTGTCTGGATTTTTTGGGTTATCCTAGGTAATTTACACTATGTATAATTGTATTTGTGTGTACTTAGCCAGCCAACTGGCTGGCTGATTGACTTTGGCTGTCTTTGTCACCGTCTGTCTGTCTATATCTTTCTTTATCTCTATCTGTCTCACAGGTACACATAAATACAATTATACATAGTGTATATTACCTAGGATAACCCAAAAAATCGAGAGAAAGTGCTATACTGTGCTTGTAGATATAATGCATAGTAAGCATGACTGGCAAGTAATACATATTTACACTTGCTCAGGATTCAGATGTGACAACGCAGTCGTGTGTAATACCTGTTGGTTCACGAGTGGCTCTCCCTGAGACAGAGACAAGCAGACAAAGATAGAAAGACAGATGAGCAGAGACATAAACAGAGCTAGACACAGACAGACAGACAGACATGTTTATGTGTAAGAGTGAAAACAAATCAAGCCAAGTCAAATGTCACCATTGCTACACTGTCAGCAGTGGAGTAACTCATCTTACACCATGCTTCAAGGAAGCTTATTTATTTATTTATTTATTTATTTTATTTATTTAGTAATTTTAGCATACATACAGAGGTACAAAAAAATACAGGTAAGAGCAGCATGCCAAAGCCACTTATATGCATAGCATTACGGGCTGGCTTAAAATTAACTTAAGATTAGCTAAGCAATGATGAAATCAGTGATAAAACATTATTGTAAACAGATAACTATAAAGCACAAATGAGTATTACAAAGACAGGTCATATGGTTGCTTGCATTGCTGTACATTCAGTCGAATGGAGTATTCTGTTAGGTAGTGTATTTAAAAAAGTAATAAAGTTAGATTGGGTCCTAGGTTTAACCCTTTGACTGTCGAAGGGCCCAATCCTGAAGTGTCTTCTGGTGTCGCAAAATATTCGAAAAAAAAAAATTATTTTTTCTTATGAAAATGTTAAGATTATTTTTCTGATTGTTTTAGTCCCCCCAAAAAATTTTTCCCATCAGTACTTACCGAGATATAGAGGCATGAAGTTTGCAGAAAATGAGCCGCGTATGGCAACAGCGGCGACTGCCGCTCACCCGGTAAACTTTAGTTTACTTGTATTTGAAGGTTTGTTGTTTTTTTCACTATTTTATTTTTTCCCATAACTTATGTGGCCTGTGAGACCAAAGTAAGGTGCAATGTACATATATACACTTGTTGTATACAACACAATAAGCACACAAACATAATTATCAATATATTGTTTACAAAACTTGTTTACAAAAACAAACAATACAAAAAATTTTTTATTACTATTGTTCTATAATATATATACCAATATACAGTCACTGAACATACTCCTAGAAGTTCTGCAGCTTGTGGAACTCTGTGAAACATGGTGTCATACACAGTGGTGTTTTACACTCCTCACACATAAAACATGGTGTCATACACAGTGGTGTTTTACACTCTCACACATAAAACATGGTGTCATACACAGTGGTGTTTTACACTCTTACACATAAAACATGGTGTCATACACAGTGGTGTTTTACACTCTTACACATAAAACACAAAGACAGGTCATATGGTTGCTTGCATTGCTGTACATTCAGTCGAATGGAGTATTCTGTTAGGTAGTGTATTTAAAAAAATAATAAAGTTAGATTGAGTCAGGGTCCTAGGTTTAACATTTGTGTGATATAATCTGTCTCTCTTTCTCTCTCTTGTGAGTACACATAAATACAACTATAATATTTAGGATACACATGTGAGTAAACGTTATAAGGTTCAGTAGACGGATATTCAGTATTTATTTGGTTTTGAGTGAGTAAGTGATCTTTGAGAAGAGACTTGAATTTATAAACAGGTAGAAATCATGAAATTTCTTTTGACACTTATTTACAGGTAATTTGAATTCCAGATTATAGGGCTCCCCTTTTATGTGCATTGAGTTTTTGCTTGATAGCGTGAGATGGACATATACGAGGAACATCAAAGAGTGATATCTGTGCCTTGTGAATTTTATAGTGTCAGGTAATGAATGTGCCTTTTATTCTGTTTTTGAGGTGAGATGGACACGAGGCAAGGAGATGTTTGAGGGGAGGGTTAATATCAGAGTTAAGTGTTCTATGTATGTAATAGGTGCAGTAATAAGTATGGATGTTTTGTATGGTGAGTAGGTTGAGTGTTTTGAATATTGGTGGAGTGTGCTACCTGTAGTGAGAATTTGTTATTCTAACTGCAGCCTTTTGTTGGGTAATTAGTGGTCTGAGATGGTTAATTGTTGTTGAGCCCCATGCACAAGTTCCATAGGTGAGATAGGGGTAAATAAGAGAGTGATAAAGGGCCAGGAGGGCTGACTGTGGAACATAGTACCGTATCTTCGATAGTATGCCTACAGTCTTGGAAATTTTCTTAGAAATTTGTTGTATATGTGTATGAAATTTGAGTCTATTATCAAGGTGGATTCCTAAGAGTTTTCCCTCTGTTAGCTTTGTGATAGGTGATCTGTTTATCGTTATGTTAAGAGGTACATCTGTAGCTGTTACCAAACTGAATGAAGTAGGTTTTATCAATGTTTAGTGTAAGTTTGTTAGTCCTCATCCAGGTAGATATTTTCTGTAATTCGGTGTTTACAGTATTGGCTAGCATGACTGGGCTCGGGTGAGAGAAGACGTATGTAGTGTCATCTGCAAAAAGTGTGGGTTTGAGTAATTGCGAAGCATTTGGTAGGTCATTTATGTATAGGAGAAAGAGAAGAGGGCCAAGGACACTTCCCTGTGGGACACCAACTGTAATTGGTTGAGCGGAAGAGCTTGCCCCATTTGTGTACACATATTGGCTTCTGTTGCTGAGGTATGACTTGAGGTAGTTGAGGGAGTGCCCTCTAATACCATAGTGTGACAATTTTACGTAGAGCAAGTCATGGTCAACTGTATCAAAAGCTTTACGTAAGTCAATGAAGATCCCCAGTGGGACTTCTTTTTTCTCTATTGCAGTGTATATATGTTCTAGCATGTGTATAATACCATCATTAGTATTTTTATTAGGCCTGAATCCAAATTGGCAGGGGTTGAGAATGTTTTGGGAGATGAGGTAGGAGTAGATTCGTTTATAAATTAATTTTTCGAAGATTTTTGAGAGAGGGTGTAAATTGGATATTGGCCTATAGTTATTCAACTCAGTTTGGTCTCCTCCTTTATGGATCGGGGTGACCCTTGCTATTTTGAGAGCTGTAGGGAAGGTGGAGGATTCAATGGATTTGTTAAAGAGTGTTGCAATGATTGGTGATAGTACTTGTGACACTTTTTTGTATATAAAGGGTGGTAAGGTATTTAAATCTCCTGCCTTGTTTTTTAGTGCGTTGATAATAAGGGAGACTTCGTATGGGTTAGTCGGAGCTAGGAACAGTGTGTTCGGGTAGTTGCCAGTGAGGTAGTCATTTGGTGGGGTATCTGAGCTTGGGATTTTATTGGCAAGGTTTTGTCCTATAGTGGAGAAGAAATCATTGAGTCTGTTTGCTGTTTCTGTTGGTGGGAGTTGGGGTTCATCTGATTTTGCTAATTTTATTTCGCTATTTCGTGATATCTTTTTTGTTCCCAGAATTTCTGATAGGGTCTTCCAGGTCTTTTTTATATCACCTCGTAAGTTGGATAATCTGTTCTCATAATACAATTTTTTTGCCCTTCTTATCAGGCTGGTTAGGATTGACGAGTAACGTTTTGTTTGGTCTCTGGTTATGTGACCCATTCTGTACTGTTTTTCATATCGGTGTTTTGTATTTATGGATTTGAGAATGCTGGGTGTTAGCCAGGGACTGTTCAGTCTCTTAGCTGTCATCTGTTTAGTTTTTTTAGGGCAGTGCTTGTTATAGAGGTATTGGGTCTTTTTTAGAAAATTATTAAAACATTCGTCAATATCTGTATAGATTTCTAGCTCAGTGTGCCAGTCAATGTTTGTTACCGCTGTTGTGAAGTTATTAATGGCTGCCTCATTGTGAAGTCTGAAGGTGACTTTAGTAGTGTCTTGGGGTATTTTACCAAGAGTTGTTATGAGGAAAGTAGGGTAGTGGTCTGTGGTATTATCTGTAATTATGCCTGATTTTAAAGGGGATATGGTGTTGGTCCAGATGTGGTCAAGTAGGGAAACACTAGTCTCCGTAACTCTTGTAGGTTTTGTTACTGTTGGTAGCAACATGCAGTTACTCATTGTGTTTGTGAATTCAGTTACGTGTGGGTCCTGGTCTTGCAGGAGATTTATATTGAAGTCACCTGAGAGTAGTAAGTGATCTTTGTTCATGCGTGCATCAGTTATCATACTTCCTAGGTTTTGACTAAATTGGCTAATGTTTGATTGTGGAACTCTGTAGATGTTTATCACTGTGAGAGGTTTTTGTAGGTATTTGGATTTGAATTTAGCTATTATATATTCTTATATTATTATTATTATATACTCCTGCGTATCCAAAACATTGCTGGGACCTATATATACTATGTATATATTTCTAGACAACAGTATGACTGAGGTAGGTGAAAATTTTCACCTGTCATTGAGTTTGTGACTATTTGAGTACTATTTCAGTACCTAATATTAGTGTCAGAACAAAGATTAGCTATGGAATCACAAGAACTGCTACAAATTGTAATTATCAGAACATAAAAATTATACAAATTAAAAAAAATGAGAAAGGTATATTGGCAATACTTCTGCAAGCAGCACTACTTCATGTTGCTGTCAGGAGAGCGACAACTGCCGACTTTGCGGCCTTATATCTCTGTGAGTGCTGACTCTAAAAAAAAATTTTTTTCATTACTTTATATAAAAAAAATGGTCTCTATTTCAAAATACTCAGAGGTCTGGGCGAGAGAACGTAGATCTACACTTGGACAATTAAAGGGTTAAGCAAAATTAAGGGTTATTTTCGGGCCACTGTAAACAATGGATAACTGAAACCACTGATGCTGAACCCGCGGATATGGGGGTCCTACTTATACTATATTTAAAATTTACTGTTAATTCATAATACGATAAGATAATTCTTCCCAGGTAGTAGGTTGGTAGACAGCAGCCGCCTAGGGAGGTACTACCGTCCTGCCAAGTGAGTGCAAAACGGAAGCCTGTAATTGTTTTACATGATGGCAAGATTTCTGGTGTCTCTTTTTCTGTCTCATAAACATGCAAGATTTTGGGTGTTTTGCTACTTCTACTTACACTTAGGTCACACTGAACATGCATGTACAAGCATATATATACACACCCCTCTGGGTTTTCTTCTATTTTCTTACTAGTTCTTGTTTATTTCCTCTTATCTCCATGGGGAAGTGGAACAGAATTCTTCCACTGTAAGCCATGCGTGTCATAAGAGGCGACTAAAATGCCGGGAGCGAGGGGCTAGTAACCCCTTCTCCTGTATACATTACTAAAGTTAAAAAGAAACTTTCGTTTTTCTTTTTGGGCCAGCCTGCTTCGGTAGGATATGGCCGGTTTGTTGAAAGAAGAAGAAAAGATAATTATTAAGAGAGTTTTTTTTTCTAATAATACTATATGGGAGTTAAAGGAAAGCTGGAAGAACAGGGACAGAATTGGAGGAGAACAAGAGTTCAAGTTTTGCTCGACAGCATATTGCTGTCGTGATCACATTGAGGTAATGAGGTACTTTTTAACATCTTTGAAGTGGCTAGCATTTAGGGGAAACCTTTGGAATCTTCAGGCAAGGAGTTCCAGATTTTAGGTTCTTTTATGCACAGTGAGTTTTTATACAAATTGAGTAAGACACTGGGATATCAGAGATTTTTGTCTTATGCCTGAGAGTTCTGTTGCAGCTGTCAAGGAAGAGTTTCAGAGCAGGGTTTATATTAGAATTGATTGTTCTGTATTTATAGTATGAGCGAATGTGAATATTGTTCATATCGAGTAAGTTTAAACATTTGAAGAGCAGGGGAGTATGTTGCTTGGCACTAGATTGGGTAATAGTTCATTCAGCTGTTTTCTGTTGATTTATTATTGGTTTTAAATTACTTATTGTATTTAATATGAACTATGATATTTTATCTGCAGTGATTTTAACCTTTATAACCATTATTTGCAGTATTGAGATATTTATATATTTTATATTACTTTCAACAGTGAATTAGTATTACAAATATAGAAACTACTCAAATGACTGGCAGTAGGTACTTGACATTGATTGCATTATACTGCATATAATAGGAAATACAGTATACTGACTTTATATGGAGGGTTAATCTATTTTTTATATAGGGCTAAGTAACATTATGACATATGTTATGAGCCAATACCACACTTGTCTTTATATTTTCTTATTACAAATTTTGAGTTGAATCATAATATTTTTAATTTTATAATTATCATTCTTACATTGAAGACTTATTTACACTGATTGCATAATGGTATTTTTCTTTTCTTAAGCCTAATCATCATCAGTCATAATCCTATGTCTTGGTTTACTTTTCTAGTTTATAAATGCTTGCCAGCTTTGTTATTGAGCATAACTTATCCTAATGTCACCTTTATTTGTAAATAAGATTTAATTTCCTTTTTATTGCAGGTTGCTGAAGCGCTCTTGAATGATGTTGACCTACGTTTGTATATGCACACTGCCTATGGCAAGGGCTTTATGAAGGCTTGCCGGCTGTCACCTGATGCATACACACAAATGGCCCTACAGTTGGCATACTATCGGGTACAGTATGTGTGTCTTGTAACAGTCAGATTAGATTTGGTGGAACTATAAGGTTTATTAAATACAGCATTAGCTTTTTGCATTTATAAGTTAAAAAGAATAAAATATAAATATTTCATATAATATACATCTTAGGTATATCCCAGGAAACATTTAACATTTTTGCCCCAGATGATTTGCACTATTAAAATATATACAGTAATACAATATTGATTGTTTATGCACATTTATGTAATTTATTTGTCCTTTATAAATACTCTCTATTGCTTCCTTGCTCAGCATTTTGATAATGTACATAGAGTATAATTGAATAATATTTGCAAAGTGCTTTGGTTTCTTGGCTTATCATAAAAAATGGTATAAATTTACCTGAAACCACAGTATTAGTAAAATTGAAGAGTATATAGTAATCTCTTAAAGTAAAAAACATCTTAACCTTCAGGATGCAGGCAAATTTAACCTGACTTATGAAGCCAGCATGACACGTCTCTTCAGAGATGGCAGGACTGAGACTGTTAGACCATGCACTATTGAATCAGCTGCTTGGGTCAAGGCCATGGAAGACAAAACTGTCTCTGTAAGTTCATCATTGTATTATAGTTTATTATTATTTTGTATTCAGTACTCTAGGTAGTATACTTAGTGACTGAATTTTATTTTTTTCCATTAAGGCTTCCATGCCATATCAGGAGGTTACATGTTGACACATACAACATGCAGTATCCTGCAGGAAAACATCCTACAGAATTGAAAGTTGCTACTGTATTATTAGGTAGTGCAGTATAACCTCTTATTGACCAGGTTTTAAATCTATTTTGGGGGATTTTCCTTGTCTTATGGAGGGCTAACAAGTAATATTTAACTAGAATTAACTACACAGAATCATACCTTATGTGTGGGATATGGTTACCCAATTTTTTACTGATTGTCAACCTGTGGACAAATTTTTTTATCCAAGAGTTTCTGAAAAAACTGTAGTAGGCAGAATTGGGGAAAACATTCCATATAGTGTTTTTTCATAGTGGTTTCAGTCTTCTTGCCATGCACCTGAGTCTGGTACATAGTATGGTCACTACTGGTCAACTCGCCCAGACTTTTTCCACCCGAACCCTCATAAATGAACACTTTCTTCTTTCTTTCTTTCAACACACCGGCCATATCCCACCAAGGTGGGGTGGCCCAAAAGGAAAAACGAAAGTTTCTCCTTTTACATTTAGTAATATATACAGGAGAAGGGGTTACTAGCCCCTTGCTCCTGGCATTTTAGTCGCCTCTTACAACACGCATGGCTTACGGAGGAAGAATTCTGTTCCACTTCCCCATGGAGGTAAGAAGAAATAAACAAGAACTAGAAAGAAAACAGAAGAAAACCCTGAGGGGTGTGTATATATATACTTGTACATGTATGTATAGTGTGACCTAAGTGTAAGTAGAAGTAGCAAGACGTACCTGAAATCTTGCATGTGTATGAGACAGAAAAAAAGACACCAGCAATCCTACCATTGTGTAAAACAATTACAGGCTTCCGTTTTACACTCGCTTGGCAGGACGGTAGTACCTCCTTGGGCGGTTGCTGTCTACCAACTTACTACCTAGATAAATGAACACATTTATTGAAAATAAATATATAAATGTTACAGTATTGCTCAAGTGCTTTTTGAAAAACCCATGGTTGTGCAAAGCATTTAAGGCTTTGCACAACCAGTATATGGACCTTCCTAACCTAAATAATTTTGCTCACAACTTCTGTTACACATTTGATGCTTAAATTATATAGAACTGTTTCAAAACAGTTGGAAGACAATATTCAGTGCATTAACAGCTTCATAAAGCATCTACAAGTGTACATTTCATATATAATACTGTAATTATACATTCCCATGCCTTCTGTTGTGATGTATCTACTCAGATTGTAATTTTATAAGTACAGTGGACCCCCGCTTAACGATCACCTCCAAATGCGACCAATTATGTAAGTGTATTTATGTAAGTGCGTTTGTACGTGTATGTTTGGGGGTCTGAAATGGACTAATCTACTTCACAATATTCCTTATGGGAAAAAAATCGGTCAGTACTGGCACCTGAACATACTACTGGAATGAAAAAAGTTCTTTAACCGGGGGTCCACTGTACTTGCTGGTGACTGATATTACTGGATGTTAAAGTGTAAAAAAGAACACTGTAGCAAGGCAGGTAGTGAGAAGAATGCTAGTGAATGTCATCTGCTTACCTCCTTCCTGATGCTTGCCTCTTGACTTTTGCAGAATTGCTGTCCAAATCTTAAAGTATTTTTTATGAAGGAAGCTGACATATGGAGGTAAGGGTGGCTTACCTCCCTACCCTACTGCAATTAATTTCCATTAGTAATCTCTCTCCTTGCATTTGCTTATCAAAGTTGTAGATATGGCTCATAATGCAATAATTGTTGCTTATGAAAACAGGAAGCAAAAGTCAGAGAAGCTGTGGTTTCCTAACGGTGCTCTCATCTAAACACCATTGATGCCCTAGGGAAAATGCAATACCTAGCTATTTCATTCCAGAACCTAAATGAGTTTAGCACTTTTGTGTAAACCATAATAATACTCTTCCACACTTACAATTTGTCTTTTGAATTTCGATTTGTGATTGAGGTCAATGTTATCTAGGAGAGACCGGGGGGGGGGGGGGGGGAATGGGAGGGTGGTTGCAGACTTGTCCATACACTACTATGTGTCAGCCCATCTTCACAAAGCCAATGTGGATTTCTCTTGTATGGTTTTTGCCAAATATCCTGACTTATACTGTTTAGATTAAGTTAAGTTAGTGTTGTCATTCAATGAGCTTTAACTATTTACAGCATGCTACAATGTCAATAAATGAACTATAAGATAAAGATGATAAAGAATTTTGAAACACAAACAGAAAACAAGGACTTGCCAACAATAGATAATCACTGTTAGGACTCATGAAAAGTCACCCATTTGTCTGTCTACAACAGTATCCCCTATTACTTCCAATTTGATAAGTGCATTTGGTCAAGTGAAAATCAAGAAAAATAATACTGCAGATCAAGGTTCATTATTATTACTACTACTACTACTATATTATTTCCAAGTGCTTCCCATACTTGTACATACCTCAACATTACATGCATACGAGTAATCTCCTTGGGAGACAACGACGATATTGTTTACCGTAGTCACCCGTGTAGACATGTGAGAAAACTTAACCACCTCTGGTCACTGCAGGTGGCTGGATCACCCATAACCTATCCAATCAAAACATACCTAACTGGCCAGTATCAGTCTGCTATAACTAGAAAGGTTACTTAACTGTGGGTGATTGATGCTCCTTATTTCCTCCATTCACCATCTCATTTCGATGTCCTGCTACACCGACACGGTTCTTATTCCAGCAGGACGAGGTATCCGTTGGTTTGTCCCGGTTTAGAATTCGTGATTCCATAAAACTTCGCTATCCTCGGGACGAGAACCACGCGTTCACTCGGAGCAGGGCGATTTATTTCACTTCCCGCATTCTCTTAACTTAATGTTATTATCACTGACTACATTACCATTCACAAGATGATTTAACGTCTCATAATTATTATACACATTAGAGGTCACTCCATTAAGATCTGAGACCGATGAGTGAGGATTAACTCACGGGTAATTTCCCCTGGACACATTCCATGGCGGCGCACCCGTCACTCCCGGTCCTACTATTATCCACTTATTTTACCACTTTATCACGGTGGTCACGTAAATCTCGTTCCCTCACTCTTCACCAGGAACAATTACGACACTTCCTATTAGGAAGTGAGGCCTATATTAATCCTTAGGCTGCCGTGAACGCCAATTTCCTGATCCCATGTTTCACAGCTTCCTCACTACATTCAAAACACTGCCGCCCCCTCGTGCCCCAGCTCGACCTATACCCCCCGCGCACATCTGCGCAGGCGCAGCAGGAACCCAGTTGGTTCCATTCAACATACAAATACATTTTGACCCAAATCAACACATTAAACACTTATTAGGCACTATAGCTTCGGAAATTAAATAATTTCCACAATACTAAATCCTAGGTAGTAGGTTGGTAGACAGCAACTGCCCAGGGAGGTACTACCATCCTGCCAAGTGAGTGTAAAACAGAAACCTGTAATTGTTTTACATGATGGTAGGATTGCTGATGTCTTTTTTCTGTTTTATAAACATGCAGGATAACAGATATGTCTTCTACTTCCACTTAGGTCACACTACACATGCATGTACACACATATTTATACACACATCTGGGTTTTCTTCTATTTGCTTGATAGTTCTTGTTCTTTATTTTCTCTTATCTTCATGGGAAGTGGAAAAGAAATCTTCCTCCATAAGCCATGCATGTCATAAGAGGTGACTAAAATGCTGGGAGCAAGAGGCTAGTAACCCCTTCTGTATAAATTACTAAATTTAAAAAGAAAAACTTTTGTTTTTCTTTTTAGGCCACCCAACCTTAGTGGGATATGGCCAGTTCGTTGAAAAAAAAATGCTAATTAATAGATAATACCAAATAAGAAAAATAATCCACATATATATATATGTATATTTTTTTTTTAACAAACCGGCCGTATCCCACCAAGGCAGGGTGGCCCAAAAAGAAAAACGAAAGTTTCTCTTTTTAAATTTAGTAATTTATACGGGAGAAGGGGTTACTAGCCCCTTGCTCCCGGCATTTTAGTCGCCTCTTACAACACGCATGGCTTACGGAGGAAGAATTCTGTTCCACTTCCCCCATGGAGATAAGAGGAAATAAACAAGAACAAGAACTAGAAAGAAAATAGAAGAAAACTCAGAGGGATGTGTATATATACAGTGGACCCCTGCATAACGATATTATTTCAATCCAGAAGTCTGTTTGGGTGCCGTTATAGACCGAATTTGTTCCCATAAGAAATATTGTGAATTAGATTAGTCCTTTTCAGACCCCTAAAAATACACCTACAAAAGCACTTACAAAAATAAACTTACATAATTGGTCGAGTTGGGAGCTGATCGTTATCTGGGGGTCCACTGTACATATATATGCTTGTACATGTATGTGTAGTGTGACCTAAGTGTAAGTAGAAGTAGCAAGACGTACCTGAAATCTTGCATGTTTATGAGACAGAAAAAAGGACACCAGCAATCCTACCATCATGTAAAACAATTACAGGCTTTTGTTTTACACTCACTTGGCAGGACGGTAGTACCTCCCTGGGCGGTTGCTGTCTACCAACCTACTACCTAGAACATATATTTCTTGACTTGATCAAATACAGTGGTTCCTTGAATTACCATGGGTTTGGGTTACAATAATTTTGAGTTATATGGTATACATGTAATGGTTGGTGCATGTTAGTGGGGCTCAACCAACCAGAGATGGGGTAGCTTGCATTTTGGGGGCATCTGAGCCAATAGGAGCATCAGTTATTATGTGGGTGGGCATTAACCAACCAGTGATATGATGAGGGTGTGTGGCGGTGGCATAGCAACCATTCAGCAATAGGAATGAATGTCTCTACAGTAGCATCTCAGCCAGTAGCAGAGTTTGTACTATAATTTGTTTCTTCTTCAGTTTGAAGTTACCATGTGTGTTCCCAGCATCAAATCTGGATTATTGACCATTCATAGCTTTATTTGTAAGTTAATTATGCCATCTTTTGTATTACTAAGTTATCAAGGCCCTAAAGTGTACAGTAAACAGGTAATTTCTCTTAAGATCAAGCAAAAAATTGTGAAAAAACGATTGAGTTGAATTTGTGCAATGATGCGTGAGCATGGCGCTCCATGATAAACTGTCTCTACTAAAGTATTATCAAGCAAAAAAGAAATTATAAAGAATATTAAAGTGGCTGACAGATCTAAACTAGTGAAAAAAGGCAGAGAAATTATCATAGAGACAAAAAGATTGATGTTATTGTGGATAAGGGAAGCAGATGATGGGGGAGAATATGCCAGCAAGTTTTTTCTTTAAGTGTGCGAAACAAATTTACAATATTTTAAAATGCCATTTACCCTCAAGTAGTGATGCTACTCCAGATGATTTTAAAAATAGCAAAGAGTGGTTCAAGAGTTTCAAGAAAAGGGCCAGCATTAAAAGTGTCGAGACATGATGAGGCTTCTAGTGTCAATAAGGAAGTCACTGAAGCTTTTCAGCTTCATTTAGAAGAGCTTGTTACAGCAGAGGGATATCTTCCTCAAGAGTTTAATGTGAACTAAACAGGGCTCTTTTGGAAAAGAATGCCCAGGTGAGCATTCATCACAAAGGGGCCACTTTGCCTGGTCATAAGCTTGTGAATGATAGGCTTAGTCTGTTGGGTGCCAATGGCTCTGAAGATTTCAAACTGAAGCCTATGCCCAAAGTCTTTAATCAACAAAAAGTACCCAAGGGCAGGACAATAAGAAGAACACACACTGAGTGAGTGAGTACACTTTTAATAACTGCACCTCCTCCTAATCTCCAAACTATGAATTCTCTGCATAATGTTTAAACTACACATTACCCTCAGATACGACATCCTCACTCCTCATTTCTGCAACCTTCACACCCATATAGGAGTGTTGGTACCATTATACTCTCATACATTCATTCATATATAGTACATTGCTGTCAGTGCAACATTTGTTCTATTTTTTTTCAATAAAAACTTATGGTAATGTTTTAATTATTTCAGAATGAGGAGCGTGTTGCACTATTGAAGAAGGCGTGTATCCAGCACCAGAATGCATATCGAGATGCAATGTGTGGCAAAGGCATTGATCGTCATTTGTTTTGTTTATATGTCATCTCGAAGTACTTGGAAGTAGACAACCCATTCTTAAATGTAAATATATCCTCCATAACACTTTACATTAATATTTTATTACATTATACTATGTTTAATATTTTCTTGAGGTATATTCATTTTGTATTTCTGCTTTCAACAAACTAGTCATATCCCACTGAGGCAGGGTGGCTCATTTTGTATTTGTCAGGGGTAAAAATTCACCTGATGTAATGCACGTGTTCATAATTTATTTATTATGTAGGCAGTTGAAAATTTAATTTTCTAAACTGTGGGAATTAGAATAGCTCAGGATATTGGAAGCTATTTGTAACCTATAGATAAATGGTTCAGAGAACCGACAAGTTGATAAATTAGACACATGTGCAACACTTGGGTATCTTTATTGAGGAAACGTTTTGCCACAGTGGCTTCATCAGTCCATACAAAGGAGAATGGTGAAGAACAGGTGGAGTTTGAGGTAATCAGTCCCTCAGCCTTGAGTCGATGTAATCAGTCCATCAATCTTGAAAAGAATACAGCATATGTGCGAAGAAGTGGCTTATATACTGTAGACAGGTGATGTGAAGCAGTTGTAGGTGATATCACACATGACAAATTCAAATGTGAAAGTAGGTCATGCCTAAAGGTTAGGCAGGTAGAGAATTCCCTGTATTAAGATCCCAAGATGTTGCTGTGTCTGACAGGAATGTAGATAAATGGCCACTGTGTGGCAAAATGCTTCCTCAATAAAGATACCCAAGTGTTGCACATGTGTCTAATTTATCTACTTGTAACCTGTTTTAGAGTTTTATCCTACTCTCACAGCCTGGCCTGGGGCCAGACTTTTCTATTGATTACCTATTCCATTAAACTGCTGCTGTCCCACTAAGCCATCACAGCCTGGTTGATCTAGCTCTTAGCTTCTTCCTGAAAACCTTTACGCATGTTCTGGAAATTTTTGATATCTGCTGGTAGCAGGTTGAATAGTCTTAAATTATGGTTCTCTTGTGTCTGTGGTACCCCTGGGTCTGTTTTACAGTTCTTTCCATATCTCTCTATCTCTCTATCTATCTCTCTATCTCTATCTCTATATATATATATATATATATATATATATATAGATAGATAGATAGATATATAGATATATAGATATATAGATATATATATATATATATATATATATATATATATATATATATATAAATATATATATATATATATATATATATATATATATACAGGAGGGCCCCGCTTTACGGCGTTCCGCTTTACGGCGTTCCGCTAATACGGACATATCAAATTATGACCAAAACTCACTATACGGCTCCCCCCACCTGACTTTCTAATACGGTCACCGTGCCCCACCCTGTTTGTTTACATTCTCCATGAGCTCAGTAAGCACTAAGTCTCTCCATTTTGTCTGGAAACTCCAAAATTTCAAATGTTTTTAAAAGTTATTTCATATTTTATATATACTCTGATAATTATACTTATGTATACCTGTACCTAAATAAACTTACATACATCGAGTCATTTAAATGTCGTATATTACGTTAATATACACATTTTCATTAATCCATCCATGATATTTTTTTCAAAATTATATAATAAACACGATGCATAACATATAAATAAGATAAATACACCCCACAGTAGAATAAATAAACAAATGTGAGATGTGAGCAGACGACTTGCACAAGTGGTGATAATAACAATACTGAGTCTCATTAAATGTCGTATATTACGGTAATATACACATTTTCATTAATCCATCCATGATATTTTTTTCAAAATTATATAATAAACACGATGCATAACATATAAATAAGATAAATACACCCCACAGTAGAATAAATAAACAAATGTGAGATGTCGTAGCAGACGACTTGCACAAGTGGTGATAATAACAATACCGAGTCTCATTAAATGTCGTATATTACGGTAATATACACATTTTCATTAATCCATCCATGATATTTTTTTCAAAATTATATAATAAACACGATACATAACATAAAAAGATGATAAATACACCCCACAATAGAATAAATAAACATAAATATAAGATGTGGGAGCCACATAACTTGTACAAGTGACGGCAAGAATAACATTTTCTCTAATCTAACATAAGAGTAAATGTGTTACTGGGGGTAACTGTAGAAAATTATTCCTTTCGTATGTATGTAAGTAAGTTTATTCAGGTATACACAAATACAGTTACATAGATTATCATACATAACAACATAGGTGTAGAGAACCTAGGATAACCCAAAAAAGTCAGTGTGACTTATTTCCATTGCCTTCACTCAGAGCTTCATTTCTTCTCAAAATGATGTTACATGAGAATGGGAGTGTTCTTCTTTATTAATTCTACCGTATCAATGTAGAGACAACCTGTACACAATGTAACTTGTACACAAACCAGACGTGTACATTTCGTTTGTTTACAAAACTTACCTTCCCCTGGTTTGTTTACATAACTGCGCCTGCCCCCTCTCATGTACTCATTCTTTCTCTCTCTCATTTATTCGTTTTATCTCATTTACTTACTCCTGACCCTACATTAAGACTACAAATATTTTAAGGTAAGTAATGAGTGAACTGTATATACATTTTATCGCTCTGGGATGCTTAAATATCATAGAATAGTATGTGTGGGTGGGGTGGCCTGGTGAGGCTATTACAATACATACCACACTTGATTTCTTACAATAAATACTACTTGTCTCACCCTAGATTAAGACTATAAATATTTTAAGGTAAGTAATGAGTGCACTATGTGTGTATTGTACCTTTTTATTGTTTTTTGATGCCTGGTTCTATTGCTAACTTAATATATGTTAGTGTAAACTTGTTATCTAGTGTTTGTATGCATTTATAAGTGGAAAAAAAGGGTGTTCCACTTTACGGCGATTTCCGCTTTACGGCGGTAGCCTGGAACCTAACCCGCCGTATAAGTGGGGCCTTCCTGTATATATATATTTATATATATTTATATTTATATATATATATATATATATATATATATTTAACCCTTTGACTGTCGAAGGGCCCAATCCTGAAGTTGCTCCTGGTGTCGCAAAATATTCGAAAAAAAAAAAAATTATTTTTTCTTATGAAAATGTTAAGATTATTTTTCTGATTGTTTTAGTCCCAAAAAAAATTTTTCCCATCAGTACTTACCGAGATATAGAGGCATGAAGTTTGCAGAAAATGAGCCGCGTATGGCAACAGCGGCGACTGCCGCTCACCCGGTAAACTTTGGTTTACTTGTATTTGAAGGTTTGTTGTTTTTTTCACTATTTTATTTTTTTTACATAACTTATGTGGCCTGTGAGACCAAAGTAAGGTGCAATGTACATATATACACTCGTTGTATACAACACAATAAGCACACAAACATAATTATCAATATATTGTTTACAAAACTTGTTTACAAAAACAAACAATACAAAAAATTTTTTATTACTATTGTTCTATAATATATATACCAATATACAGTCACTGAACATACTCCTAGAAGTTCTGTAGCTTGTGGAACTCTGTGAAACATGGTGTCATACACTGGTGTTTTACACTCACACATAAAACATGGTGTCATACACAGTGGTGTTTTACACTCTCACACATAAAACATGGTGTCATACACAATGGTGTTTTACACTCCTCACACATAAAACATGGTGTCATACACAGTGGTGTTTTACACTCTCACACATAAAACATGGTGTCATACACAATGGTGTTTTACACTCTCACACATAAAACATGGTGTCATACACAGTGGTGTTTTACACTCACACACATAAAACATGGTGTCATACACAATGGTGTTTTACACTCTCACACATAAAACATGGTGTCATACACAGTGGTGTTTTACACTCTCACACATAAAACATGGTGTCATACACAATGGTGTTTTACACTCCTCACACATAAAACATGGTGTCATACACAGTGGTGTTTTACACTCTCACACATAAAACATGGTGTCATACACAATGGTGTTTTACACTCTCACACATAAAACATGGTGTCATACACAATGGTGTTTTACACTCCTCACACATAAAACATGGTGCCATACACAGTGGTGTTTTACACTCTCACACATAAAACATGGTGTCATACACAGTGGTGTTTTACACTCTCACACATAAAATCAGTGTGTGTGCATTTTTGTTGAATTTTTTTTTATGTGCAAAGACAAAACACCTCGTCTGAGCAGTTTTCTTCAAAGTATTAGCAGGCAGTTGTGTTATGTAGCTATCCTAGGTAAATGGTCCTGTGTCATCCTTCCTTCCTAATTTCCTTCATTCCTTTCCTTCCTGGAGGCTACCTGGAGGGCATTCCACCTCTCTTCCTACATTCCTTCATCTGTCCTTCATTACTTTTTTCCTTCCTTTCATCTAGTCCTTCCTTCATTCCTGCCTTCCCTTCTTGCTTCTGGTTTCTATAATATATATACACATATATAGTCACTAGATACTTTCATAAAACTGCTATTATCACCCTTCAGCAAGCTTGTCTTGTGTGCCAGTGTGTGGCTTATAATTGTTTTGAGTCAGGAGTCGGCAGCTGTCAAAATGACATATTGTCTCATTAGTCACTGCCCCTACCGCATGGGGTCGGATGCTGCTTCCCCCTCCATTCTATCTAATTATCTTTCTCCCTCATTCTATCTCTTTCAATCTGTCTCTCTTTCTCTCTCTCTGTCTATCTTTCTCTCTCTCTGTCTATCTCTGTCTCACAGGTACACATAAATACAACTATACATAGTGTAAATTACCTAGGATAACCCAAAAAATCCAGACAAAGTGCTATACTCTGCTTGAAGATGTGAGTAAAGGTGATGATGACACAGTCTTGTGGCTCTCTCTGAGACAGAGCTAGACGGATAGACAGGGAGTTTGGCAGACAGACAAATAGACAGACAGACAAATGTTTGTTCCTCGTCGTCTCCTCCTCCTCCTCCTCCTCCTCTTGACAGATGGACAGCTGCCCCCCTCCCTCCACCCTCGTTTACGCTCATCAAAGGTCAGCTCTTATCAGATGTTATCTCCCCTTATCTTGTCACTGTCATGGGGTGAACTGTTTTCATGCCTCAAGTGAACATATTATTACATATTATTATTATTAGGTATTAGGTATTATTATTATTCTTATTCTTATTCTTCTTATTCTTCTTCTTCTTCTTCTTCTTCTTCTTCTTCTTCTTCTTCTTCTTCTTCTTCTTCTTCTTCTTCTTCCTCCTCCTTCCACCTTCCTCCTCCTCCCTCCCTCCTCCTCCCTCCCTCCTTCCTCCTTCCTCCTCCTCCCTCCTTCTTCCTCCCTCCCTCCTTCCTCCCTCCCTCCTTCCTCCTCCTCCCTCCCACCTCCTCCCTCCTTCTTCCTCCTCCCTCCTTCTTCCTCCTCCTTCCTTCCTCCTCCTCCCTCCTTCCTCCTTCCTTCCTCTTCCTCCTTCCTTCCTCCTCCTCTTCTTCCTCCTCCTCTTCTTCCTCCTCCTCTTCTTCCTCCTCCTCTTCTTCCTCCTCCTCTTCTTCCTCCTCCTCTTCTTCCTCCTCCTCTTCCTCCTCTTCCTCCTCCTCCTCTTCCTCCTCCTCCTCCTCCTCCATTGCTTTTGGTCTCAAACTCCTCGAAATCATGAAATTGATCTTCATTGACACTTCCATCGTGTTAGAGCATCACTTGGGAAGAGAAGAGTCCCAGATTTGAAGGGAAGTCACATATTTCTTACCTCTAGACATGCTGAAAAAGGACGACTGAAATGGTATTCCCACAATGCACCACTGGCTCCCCGATTTTTTTTATATGGTGCACACTGACCATGGAGACCCATTCTCTCACATGTGGGCCTACCAGCTTTCTCCTGCTTGATTTGAAGCCGCTAGAATTTATGCATATAGATACGTCAAACATGGTATCTCCTATGACGTACATATGTACATATACGACCGCGACAGTCAAAGGGATATATATATATCTCTCTCTCTCTCTCTCTATCTCTCTCTCTCTCTCTCTCTCTCTCTATCTCTCTCTCTATCTCTATCTCTCTCTATCTCTCTCTATCTATCTCTCTCTATCTATCTCTCTCTATCTCTCTCTCTATCTATCTCTATCTCTCTCTCTATCTCTATCTCTATCTCTCTCTATCTCTCTCTATCTCTCTCTCTCTATCTATCTCTCTCTATCTCTATCTCTATCTATCTATCTCTCTCTATCTCTCTATCTCTCTCTCTCTCTCTCTCTATCTCTCTCTCTCTCTCTCTCTCTCTCCCTCTTTTTTACAGGAGGCCCTCCTCATTCACGAGGGTTAGAGGATCAAGAACCTTGTGAATCTTGAAAATTTGCGAATGTTTGGTGCTCAAATATGATGTAGCGTTCGCAAATGTTTTGATGTGCAAATACATTGTAGGGAAATATAATAATAGCATTTACTTAGCCTAACAATACTGCTTCCTTAGCCTATTGAACCATGAACAATCATAAAACGCATGAAAATATTGTATATACAATGGAACCTTGGCTTACGAACGCTTCATCATGCGAACTTTTCAGGATATGAACCGTCGTTCGGTCAATTTTTTGCTTCTGAATACGAATGAAACTTTAGGATACGTCCTTCCCCCTCAAGGGAGGTTCCTTGGTGAAGGGCACTTGATCTAGGGAATTGGATCTGTGCTCCAGTTCCCTAAATTAATAATTATTATTATTATAATAAGTACATACTAATAATAATATGTATAATACACCTACCATCTAATTTATGACTGAGCTTGGTTCCGACCAACTGGTTGCAAGTCAAAATGGACGTAAGTCGAACCTTAGAAAATTGTTAACGTACTGGGTAGTAGTAGTGGTTATACATGTGAACTTAACCCTTTCAGGGTCCGTCCCATAGATCTACGGCTTCACGTTGAGTGTCCAAACCGTAGATCTACGCCAAAATTCTAGCGCTGTCAAATTTAGCGCGAAAGCGCTCATAGGCCTACATGTGAGAGAAAGGGTCTGTGTGGTGGGTGTGCGCCATAAACAAAAAATCTAGGTGCCCGCATAGCATTGTGGGAACGCCGGCTCAGTTACCCTTGTTCACCATGCCTCGTCGCAAGTCAGCTCTCACTCCAAGGAAAATTGGGACACTCCTCTTCCTATCTGATAGTTCTGACACTGATGGAAGTGGAAATGAAGACAAATTCTATGGCTTTGATCAGTTAGTGACTGAAAGGAATGACCAGGATATCGATAATAGTGCAGAAAACCCTGACGATCCTCAACCTTCTACCTCTGGTGTGGGCACTCGTGACTCACAGTCGGTTGTACCTCAACGCAAGAGAAAACTAATATTTTCGCGTGGCCAGGCCTCTGACTTCAGTAATGATGATGATAGTGACATGGATTGTGATTTTATTGCGCTTGATGATCATTCGAGTAGTGATAGTGAGGAATCATATTCACCAGCGAAGCGTCGGTATGTGCGCCGCCGCATGCGCTCGTGTAGTGTACCCTATGCTGTGCCCAGGGGGCGGAGTACATCCCGGAGTACATCCCGTGGCCCTACACCAGGTTTAGATAGTGATAGTGAGGATGATGTGGCTACACTTGGCATGGATAGACCACAGGCATCAGTAGATGGTGATGGTAGTGGCACCGCCATGCGTGACTCACCAGCCGAGGCTGGGATCCACGCTGCTGACTCAGTTCAAGGACAAAGCGGAGCGTCAGCCACCAGCCCACCACAACCACAACCACCCGCACAACCAGCCTATGATGTACAGTATCCACCAGCAAACCGTATCTGGGATTGGCAGCAAAATCCCAATTTTGTTCCCAAGCCCCACCACTTTGATGACTCTCAAAGTGGAATTCTACCTACTTATCCCCTTGGAACCACGGCCAATGAACTGGAATTCTTTGAATTATTCTTTGACCAGCCATTGATGGAGACTATTGTCAGGGAAAGTAATAAGTATTTTGAGTACACCATGGCAAATACGATCATATCACCACAGTCAAGACTACACAGGTGGAAAGAGACAACTGTTGCAGAAATGTATTTGCTTTTTGCAACAATAATGCTTATACCTCATGTCTATAAGCATAATATAAAAGCACACTGGTCCACAGATCGGCTAATTTCTACCCCGGTCTTCAGTGAAATCATCCCAGTGAACAGGTTTATCTTACTGTTATGTATGTTGCACTTCTCTGACAAAATCAGGCCTGACAGAAGTGACAGGTTATACAAGATTAGAAATGTTTTCATGTATCTCAAACAAAAGTTCAGCATATACTTTTATCCATTCAAGAATCTTGTAATTGACGAGTCTTTGATTTTGTTCAAAGGTAGACTGTCATTCAAGCAGTATATATCTAGCAAGAGGAAACGCTGTTTCCTGTTTGTACTCTGTGACTGTGACAGTGGCCTGGTGTTGGATATTGTTGTATACATGGGAAGTAAAACATTGAAAGATACCAAGATGTTATTGAGTATCTCAGGTGACGTAGTGAGAAACATGATGGCACCTTATCTTGGTAAGGGGCATACATTATATACTGATAACTAGTACACAAGCCCATTACTCAGTGATTTCATGCAAGTGAACAAGACAGATGTGTGTGGCACAGTGCGTTCTAATCGCAAACATATGCCCAGGCTCAACGCAGGTGCTCGTGGTGATGACGTGCAGGTGTTTACTGCCAATGACATCATGGCATTACGGTGGCATGACAAACGAGATGTCACATTGTTGACAACCATTCACCGTAATGAAATGTAAGACAGTGGCAAAGTTGATCGAGTGACTAATGAACGTATTCGAAAACCAGTGACAGTGATTGATTATACACAAAACATGCGCTTGGTTGACAAATGTGACATGCAGATTGGTTTTGTTGATTGTGTTCGTAAGAGTTACAAGTGGTACATGAAACTTTTCTCCCATCTCATGGACATTTCGATGCTCAATGCATATAATATGTACCAGATAAAGACTGGCAACAGACCACCGTATGGTGAATTTTGTTTGTCTGTTGTCAGACAACTCACAATGAAGTACCAGGTAAGAACACCTGCTATACAACAAGGTCCTCGAATTCATCAGGATATACCCAAGCATTTGAGGAGGGAAGGTGATCATTTCATAATACAGCTTCCTTCAACTCAGAAATTTGCTCAGAAGAGATGTGTTGTCTGTGCACAAACAAAACGACGGCAACAAAGATGCAAAGACACTCGGTTTATGTGTGAGGAATGAAAGGTGCCTCTGTGTATGGTGCCTTGTTTCAAGGAGTTCCACAAGCTCCAGCAGTTCTAAAACCATGTCCAGTGATTGTAGATATGTAAATATATGATAGAACATTAGTATTATACAAGATTTGTGCATGTTTATTGTAATAAACAACAGTGGTAAACAATAATATGATAATAACTTTAGTGCGGTTATTGTGTTCAATACAGTGAGTTTATATATATACATTATATACAGTATTGGTCTCTCAGGCCCCAAATGTTAGTAGGAAAAGGAAAAAATTGGAAAAGAAAAGAAAAAACTACAAAAACCGCTAAATAAAGAAATGCGTGTATGTGGAATTCGTCGATGTTGCCACCACCACATCATTTTGGACAAACTTCTTGGTACTGTATCTCGGTAAGTACTGATCAGAATTTTTTTTTTGTCTTATTACCTTCACAAAAATATGATCTTTAATTCTGTAAGAAAAAATAATTTTTTTTTTTTTTTCAAAATTTCTTGGACACTGGAGCACCACTTCAGATTTTGGCCTTGGACCCTGAAGGGGATAAGAATGGAGGAACACTGCAATAGGCCTATTGGCCGATACTAGGCAGATCCTTCACAAATCCAACCCACTAACAGAATAAATACTGTCTAAGCATTAAACTTTGATAATTCTATTTACTCAGGTGCAAGTCCCACTCAAATCCAACCCCTTTCACTCGTGTATTTATCCAACCTAAATTTGAAACTACCCAAGATTTTAGCTTCGATAACCCTACTAGGCAGACCATTCCACTCATCAACTACCCTACTACCAAACCAGTACTTTCCTATATCCTTTCAAAATCAAAACTTGTCTAATTTGAATCCATTATTGTGGGTTCTTTCTTGAAGGGATATCCTCAAACCCTTATTTATATCTCCTTTGTTAACCCTTTGACTGTCGCAACCCCCAATCCTGAGGTGTCTCCTGGTGTCGCAAAATTTAAAAAAAAAAAAAAATTCTTATGAAATGATAGAGAATCTTTTCCCGATTGTAATGACACCAAAAAAAACAAAATTTGATGGAAAACTGACTGAATTATGCTCTCGCGAAGTTAGCGACCTAGGCACTGTTTACAAATCGGCTATTTCACCCACTTTGAGCCCTATTTTCGGCTAATTCCATTGTTCCGGTCGCCCAAACTCATAGCTATTTCTTTAGAACTCCATTTTTTCTATCGATTGAGTACAAGAAACTGCCCATTTACTGATTTCAACTACCTAATAATGTGGTCAGAAATTTGCAATTTGGCCAATTTCACGAAAACTAAAAAATATGACAATTTCAAAATAAGGTCCAGAATGAACAATGCAGACATTCCTGGCTCTAAAATAACATTTTCTTTGCTCATCAGTCATGTCTCCAGGCCCCTCTGATATTACTCTTGCTTTCTATTTTGAATTTTTATTCAAACAAAAAATAGAAGACTTACTATTATGCAGACTACTGCAATACTGTAATAATTGTATAAATAACATCAACTCATTCATGACTGCATATTAGAATGGCTAGTTGGACATTTATTGGACAATGGCATCATTTGTTTACTTTTGAACATTGGCAAAAATCAAACATTTCCCTTACTTTGAGCTCCATTTCTAGGTTCTTTTTATAGAAAAATCAATCAAAATCAACTCTATTTCTATAATATGTTTGCCATTCTGTCAAATGAGACCAAGAAAACGAGAATACAACCATAAATACTATACGAAAATAGACCACAAAGTCGGCATTTTAATTAAAAAAAACGGTCGGAGTTTTTTTTTTCTCATTATGCACTGCATGCTCCAGGATTTTTTTTATATGGTGCACACTGACCACACAGACCCATTCTCTCACATGTGGGCCTACCAGCTTTCTCCTGCTTGATTTGAAGCCGCTAGAATATATGAGTATATATACATCAAACACGGTACCTCGTAAGACGTATATATACGGCCGCGACAGTCAAAGGGTTAATACCCATCTTCCACTTATACACCCCTCATTCTTCGTCTTACAAGTGAATGTAGTTTAAGAGTGGAAATGTCAGCAGGTACATGAGAAAGAAAGGTTACACAAGCTATGGCTTGGGTAGCATAAAAAATAGGTTGGGCAAATGTATATGGATGGATTTGAGAAGTCATGTTTCAGCGTCCCTTATAGAAAATGTAGCTTGTCATTGGACTCCTCTTCAGCATTAATAAGAACATAACAAGTTGTGACCTGTACTTAACTCGGTGATGACCTGTACTTTACTCTGTGAAGACGTGTCATGTGTGCTGTATGTGAATCTGAACAAGATGTCCTCTCTTGAACAACTCTACCAGCAGCTAAAGGAATAACTGAGGGTGGCTAAGCTTGAAATACAGCAGCTGACTGAGGAAAACAAGAAGACTCGTAGTAATCCTCCTGGTGAGAATTCTTAAGCCAAGAAAGGAACCTGGACAGTGGCTGGAAAGCATGGGACAAAGTTAAGGATCAAGAGGACGGATGGGGAGGTAGAATCAACGAAGATCCAGGAAACTGTTGTGGAAACATTGAACCCATTCTCCGTGCTGCCCGATGAATGTGAGATGACTACTGGGAACATCATGATGAATGACACCAAGGAAGGTAAAAACGTTGTTGTTGGGGATAGCCAGGTCAGGTATATGGATACGGCCTTCTGCTTGAAGGATAGGAGTAGGAGATAGAGGGTTTGCTTTCCTGGGGCTGGGATGGAGGATATTGTTAGCCGGCTTGACAACATCATGAACGGTAATGGGATCAATCCTATTATCTGCCTCAGTGCGGACGCAATGATGTAGGCAAGCGTAGAAGTGAGGATTTAGTTAGAAGGTACAGGACAGCAATAGACATAATTAGGAAGAAGAGGGGGGGGCACCCTGTTATATGTGGCATTTTGCCAAGAAGGGGTGTTGGAAATGAATGGTTGTCCAGAGCAATTGGTATAAATTGTTGGCTGGACAAGCACTGTAAAGATAATGCAGTACTATTCGTTGACAACTGGGACCACTTCTGCGGTAGAAATGACATGTTTGCCAGGGATGGGGTTCACTTGTCTAGGGCAGTTGTGGGTTTTCTTGCTAGCTCAGTTGAGGGTGTGGTTAGGACCTCAAACTAGGATTAATTAGAGGTATGGGTTTAGAAATGGAGAATAATGAGTATAGATATATTGACTTAGGCTTTGATATTATGAATCTTAATAATAACACTCATGGAGTAACACAGGGTAATGATAATTACAGAAATTGTGTAAAAGCAAAGGTGAATAGGAAAAAGGTGCAGAAGAAAAAACATATAACCGTATTTTATATTAACAGTCGAAGTGCAAGAAATAAGATTAATGAATTACGTTTGGTAGTGTGTGCTGGGAACTTTGATGTCAATGCAATAACTGAAACATGGTATGATTTAAAGAATTGGGATATGATTGCTGAGTGTAATATTCAGGGGTTTAAGTTGTTCCATGTGGATAGATATAATGGGAAGGGGGAAGGAGTTGCATTATATGTACGAGAAAATATAAATTGTTGCATCAAAACATGTATAAAAATAGATGGATTTGTAACAGAATTTGTTTGGATAGAGTTTGTAGAAGGTCAAGAAAAACTAATTCTAGGTGTAATATACCGACCTCCAGGCTTGGATCACGATAGAGGGAGACTTCTTTGGGACGAAATTGTTAGGGCTTCTAGACACAATAACGTAGTGATAGTAGGGGATTTTAACTTTAGTCAAATTGACTGGACTTCTTTGTTCGGTAATCTGGAGTCCAGTGACTTTATGGAAGTAGTTCAGGGTTTTCTCAAGCAGTGTGTAACAGAGCCTACCAGAGGTAATAATTTGCTCGACCTAGTCTTGTCAAATAAGGAAACACTCATAAATAATCTGGAGATCACCTCACCAAAACCTTGAAACTCATCTTCACTGGCACTTCCATCTGTATTAGAACTGTCACTGGGGAACAAAAGTGTCCCAATTTGCTGAGGAGTGAGGAGCTTCTTACCACGAGGCATGGTGGACAAGTTGTACTAAAATGGCATTCCCACAATGCGCCACTGGGTCCCAGATTATTTTCTACTGTGCACACCCACCACACAGACCCATTCTCTCACATCTAGGCCTACCAGCCTTTTCCCGTGAGATTTGAAGGCGCTAGAATTTATGCATACTAGTACGTCAAAAACCCTGGCGCGTAAGCCGTACTAGTACGGCCAAAACCCTGAAAGGGTTAAGAGCCCTTGAAAAAAGCTCATCAGGACCGGGTGATTTATTTTGCTTCAAACGGTCTATCTGTTTGATAACCATTTTGCTAGTGACTGTGATATTACATAACTTATCTTCTTTAGGCCCACTAAAAAAATTATTGGGATATTAATAGTACATATCTTCCTGAGTGAAAACCGAGAGAAAATAATTATTAAAAATAGAGCACATTTCATTCTCTTTGTCAGTAAGAAGCCCAGAGTTATTTTTAAGGGGACCTATCTTATCTAATTTTTGTTCTATAAACCTGGAAAAAACTTTTTCGGTTAGTTTTCGAATACCTAGCAACTTTAATTTCATAGCCCCGTTTAGCTTTTCTTATCCCCTTTCTAACGTCCCTCTTAATGTCAATATACTGATTCATAAGATGACCCTCTCCTCTTTTGATATGCCTATAAATTCCTTTCTTCTACCCTAAAAGATATTTGTCTATTATTCATCCATTTTAGGTCATTTCTATTCGATCAAATTTCTTTATAGGGGATAAATGTTCTCTGGGCAGCATGTATAGTGTTCTGAAAACTGTCATATTGATAGCTCTCTTCATTGCCCAGTCCACAGATAAGTGCTCTTTAACCCTTTGAGGGTCGACAGGCCCTCTCCGAAACTCGTTCTCAGGGTCGGCCAAATTTAAAAAAAAAAAAAATTATTTTCTCTTATGAAAAGATAGAGAATCTTTTCCCGATCATAACGACACCAAAAGTTTGAAATTTGATAGAAAACTTACGGAATTATGCTCTCGCAAAGTTAGCGGTCTCGGCGATGTTTACGCATCGGCGATTTTGCCCACTTTGAGCCCCATTTTCGGCCAATTTCACTGTACTAGTCGACAAAAAACATGAATATTTCGCTAGAACTCCATTTTTTCTATCGAATGGGTGCAAGAAACCACCCATTTATAAATTCAACTATCCAGTATAGTGGTCAGAATTTAGCAATTTTGCCAATTTCACACAAATTTCAAAAGATGCCAATTTCCGAATAGGGTCCAGAATAAACAAGAAAGACATTCCTGGCACTAAAATGACAGTTTCTCTAGTCATTAGTCACGTCTCAAGGCCCCTCTTATATTCTTTTGCTTTCCACTTTGAATTTTTATTCTCACAAAAAATATAAGATTTACTGTTATGCAGACTACTGCATTAGTGTAAAAAATGGTATAAATATTATTGGTGCACTTGTGAAAGAATATTAGACTCACCAGTTGACGTGTATTACACGCTTGGCACGATTTGTTTACTTTTGAAGTTTGGTAAAAATCGAACATTTCTGCTACTTTGAGCTCAATTTCAAGGCACCTTTCATTGTAAAACCAGTCAAAATCATCTCAATTTCTGTAATATGTCTTCCATTCTATAAAATGAGACCAAGGAAACTAGAATACAACAATAAATACCATACGAAAATACACTGCAAAGTCGCTGATTTATTAAAAAAAAATGGTCAAAGTTTTTTTTTTCTCATTATGCACTGTGTGCTGCAGGATTTTTTTTAGACTGTGCACACTGACCACATAGACCCATTCTTTCATATGAAGGCCTACCAGCTTTCTCCCACTAGATTTGAGGCCGCTAGAATTTATGAGTACTAGTACGTCAAAAACCCCTACGCGTAAGACGTACTAGTACGACCAAAACCCTCAAAGGGTTAAGCCCATTGTAATCTGCTAAGTGAAAATCTGGGACTGTTACCGAGTTATCCCTACTTTCATACTTCCATTCAGTGTTAAAGGTAATTGATTTGTGGCCGCTTGTGCCAAGTCCCTCTGAAATTTCTAAATTATTAACAAGGGATTCCTTGTTTGCCAGAACCAAGTCAAGCAGGTTATTTCCCCTTGTAGGTTCTGTCACAAACTGCTTCAAAATACAATCCTGAACTAAGAAGTCATTAGATTCTAAATTTCCAGTCAAAAAATTCCAATCACTCTGACTAAAGCTAGAGTTCCCTAGAATTACAACGTTATTGTGCCTTGTGGCCCTAACAGTTTCCTCCCACAGTAGTCTTCCTTGGTCTCTATCCAAGTTTGGGGGACGGTATATCACGCCTAAAATCAATTTTTTATGCCCCTCTGAAAATTCTACCCAGACTCAGTATGTGTTTCAGACTTTATATCCGTATTTATGCAACAATTTAAATGATCACAGACATAGTGCCACCCCACCCCCCCCTTCCCGATACTTCTGTCTACTTCGAACAATTTAAAACCCTGAATGTGACATTCAGCAGGCATATCCCTATTTTTCATATTAAACTACATCTTGGTTAGGGCAAAAACATCAACGTTACCCGCACTTGCAACTAATATCAATTCGTCCATCTTATTTCTCGCACTACAACTATTAGTATAATATATTTTAAAAAATCCTCCCTTCTCTTATTCTCTTCCTGCTAATTTCTGTTCCTCCACTATGCCTGTTACTCTCCTTGTCACCTCGTGCCACTGGCTTTCTTTTATTCACTAATAACTCTACCTCATTCTGCCTATAACTGGTTTTCTTAAAACTCTCATTATCGCTACATACGAACATAAGAGAGGAGGAACACTGCAGCAGGCCTGTTGGCCCAAACTGGACATGCCTTCTCAAATCCATCCATCCACATACATTTGCCCAACCTATATTTTTATGCTACCCAAACCACAGCTCTTGTAACCTTTCTTTCTCATGTACCAGCTAACTTTTCCACCACACATATAATAACTACTTCCTCTACTTGTGTGGGCGAAACATTGTCAATAGAGGATCACATTACACTGCCGAGTCTGACCATGCGTCTGGCAGCCCGGCTGCCAGACACACGGTCGTAAGTCGAGTGGACGTATGTCGAGCAGGTCATGAGTCGGATAGTAGGTGTATTATACAAATTTCTTACACAATGCCTCACCCGAAGAGACAGTATTTGCTTAAGCTCAGAAGCGATTAGAAACTATCGCGATTAGAAACACCTCGCCGCCGCCACCACCACCTATATTTACATCCCCTTTATTTATTCCTGTTTTCCATTTATACACCTCGATCATATCCCCCCCTAATTCTACACCTTTCGAGAGAGTGCAGATCCAGGGCCCTCAGTCTATCCTCATAGGGAAGATTTCTGATACATGGGATCAATTTTGTCATCCTCCTCTGTATGTTTTCCAGTACATTTATATCCATTCTGTAATACGGTGACCAGAACTATGCAGCATAAATTAAATGATATATAGAGCTGAAGAACAACCTGAGGACTTGTATTATTTATACTTCTAGATATGAAGCCAAGGATTCTGTTAGCTCTATTGCGAACACTAATGCACTATTGTCCCGGTTTTAGATTATTGCTAACCAGAATTCCTAAATCCTTTTCGCAATCAGTAGTATTATGATCTACATTACAGGTACAATCCGACTTACGACTGAGCTTGGTTCCTACCAACCGGTCGAAATGGACGCAAGTCGAACCTTACTACTGAATATCAACATCGCATTTTTGTAATGACTTTATTTTATTGTTTTATTTTGGTATTTCATTTTTTTACTTTTTTATGCTGTTAGTACTGTATTTTATACTGTAAGGTTTAGGATAAACACTGTGTACAACACAAACAGTTGTTTATTTCCCAGAAATTTGGCATACAAAACAGTCATAAGTCGAGCAGGTTGTAAGTCGGATGGTAGGTGTATTTAGTTTATATGTGGCATGGTTATTTTCATGTCCAACATTTAGAACTTTGCATTTGTCTATATTAAACTGCATCTGCCACTTTTCCGACCATTGCATCAGTCTGTTCAAATCATCCTGCTATAGTGTCCTCATTAGAATGAATTGGCCAGCCTATTTTGGTGTCATCAGCAAATTTACTTATGTCGCTATTTACAGTGGACCCCCGGTTAACGATATTTTTTCACTCCATAAGTATGTTCAGGTGCCAGTACTGACCGAATTTATTCCCATAAGGAATATTGTGAAGTAGATTAGTCCATTTCAGACCCCCAAATATACACGTACAAACGCACTTACATAAATACACTAACATAATTGGTCGCATTCGGAGGTAATCGTTATGCGGGGGTCCACTGTATTCCCTCATCTATGTTGTTTATGTAAATTGTGAACAACAACGGGCCCAACACTGACCCCTGTGGAACACCGCTTGTGATGTGCCCCCATTCTGATTTCTCCCCGTTTATGCAAACTCTCTGCTGCCTATTTGTCAGCTATGCCTCTACCCAGGAAAAACTTTCTCCTCCTATTCTGTGTGCCTTAAGTTTCCTCAATAGCCTCTGATGTGGAACTATCGAAAGCCTTACTGAAGTCCATATACACAATATCATATTCATTACCATGATCTACCTCCTCAAACACTTTAGTGAAAAAAAGTTAGTAAATTTGTAAGACAGGAACGTCCCTTTGTAAAACCGTGTTGAGATTCAGTAATCAATTTATGCCTTTCAAGATGGCTACGAATTGCCTCGGCAATTATTGATTCCATAAATTTTCCCACTATGGAGGTAAGGCTTATTGGTTTATAGTTCGAAGCCAAGGACCTGTCACCTGCCTTGTAAATAGGTATTACATTTGCCATTTTCCACTTATCAGGCACTTTGCCAATTTGTAGTGATATGTTGAAAAGATTAGCCAAGGGTATGCTAAGTTCCTCTTTACGTTCCTTTAACACCTTTGCAAACAGTTCATCAGGGCCTGGGGATTTGTTAGGTTTTAATTTCTCTCTTTGTCTGAGGACCATGTCACAGTTACAACAGTCGTGCATAGTTTATTATCATCCTGTTCTACGTAATCTATTATTTCAGGAATTTCGCTAGTATTTTCCTGGGTAAAAACTGAGAGGAAGTAAGTATTGAAAATTTCATACATATCCTTATCACTGTCAGTGGTAAGTGGGCCTATCTTGTCTCTAATCTTACCTCACTATACCCGAAAGAGCCCTTTTGGGTTAGTCTTCGAATCCCTTGCGACCTTAGCCTCATAATCCCTTTTTGCTTTTCTTATTCCTGTTTTTATTTCTCTTTAATTGAATATATTGATTTCTTAACTGCCCATCTCCTCTTTTGATATGCCTTATATATACTTCTTTTGACCAATGAGATATTTTAATCTATTGTTCATCCATTTGGGATCATTTTTGTTAGATTTAATTTCCCTACTCAGAACAAAAGTTGTCTGGGCAGCTAGAACTATGCTCTGAAAAATGTCATGTTGGCAACCAAGATCACCTCCCTGACCCAGAGTCAGGGAGGTGATCTTGGCTGCTAATATGATGTTTAGACCACCCAGGTAATTTCTCAGTCTCATGAAATCGGCCAAGCGAAAGTCAGGGACAGAGATTTGATTGCAGTTATCTGGGTAATTCCATGATATATTGAAACTAAGTGATTTGTGATCACTTTCCCCAAGCTCATCATTAACCTCAAGATTATTAATTAGTAATTCTTTATTGGCAAGAACCAAGTCAAGCAGATTGTTTCCTCTACTTGGTTCTGTCACAAACTGTTCTAAAAAGCAATCCCGAACTGTATCAAGAAAGTCACTAGACTCGAGATTTCCTGTCGTATTGTTTCCAATCAATTTGTCTAAAGTTAAAATCTCCCATTACCACAACATTATCATATCTAGATGCCTAATGAATTTCGTCCCATAACAGCTTTCTGCACTCCATATCAAGGTTTAGGGGCCTATAAATCACACCCAAAATTAATTTGTCACGACCCTCGAGAAACTGTAGCCAAACAGATTCTGTGTCCAATGTTTCTAATCTTATATCATGTCTAAGACAATTTAAATTATCTCTGACATACATTGCCACTCCACCACCCTTCCTGTTGACCCTATCAGTGTGGAATAGTTTATAACCCTGTATGTTGCATTCAGAAGGCATTTCTCTATCTTTCAGGTTGAACCAGGTCTCTGTTATACCAATAATATCTATATTACCTGTGCTTGCTAGTAATCTTAGCTCATTTATCTTATTTCTTAGACTCCTACTATTTGTATAGTAAACCGTAAGGGAGTTAGTCATGCGTTGCCCTCTACTATCTCTTTGTTTATCAGTTGATTTGCCTTTACTAGCAACTTTATTTTGAATATTGTCTTTTAAACATATCCCTGAGGTATCCTGGTTATATCTGCTGTTTTCAACCCTAGTACTGCAGCCTGATTGTTTCCCACAGACACCCATACCTCCATAATCTATCAGTTTAAAGTCCTAGACTTTTCACCAATAACCCCCTCAATCGAATTGGCTAATGCAACCACTTCAGCCCCAGAGAGATGAACCCCATCCTTTGCATACATATCACATTTGCCATAGAATATGTCCCAGTTATCAATGAATGGGATTGCAAGTTCCTTGCAGTACCTGTCTAGCCAGCAATTTATACCAATTGCCTTAGACATCCATTCATTGCCCACTCCCTTTCTAGGCAAGATGCTACATATAACTGGGATCCCTCCCTTAAACCTGACTACTTCTATGGCTGACCTGTACTTATCCAGCAGCTCCTGTCTCCTGCCCTTCCTAATGTCATTACCCCCAGCACTAAGACAGATAATAGGCTTGTTTCCATTACCTGACATCATAATATCCAACCTGCTGACTATGTCACCAACACCAGCTTGTGGGAGGCACACCCTCTGTCTGACCTTTCTATCTCTGTTACAAAAAGCACAGTCCATATATCTTACCTGAGAATCTCCTACAATTATAATATTCTCACCTTGATTAGCAGGGGAATCAGTGGTACCTTCAGCCTCACTAACCGCTTAAGTACACTCGTCCAGGAGAACAGAGAATCAATTTCCTACCTTCACATCTTCTCTATTAACCCTCCTTATCTTCCTTTTTCCTGAACTGTGAACCACTTGCCACTTAACCCTTAAACGGCCCAAACAGATCGACGTTCAAATTCGTAGTGCTACAAAAGTAGATCTACTTTTTTTTACATATTTTCAAATATAAAAAAAAATGTAGATAAAAGTTTTTTTTACACGTTTTCAAATGTAAAACAAAAAAGATGATCTATATTTTTTTACATACTTTCAGATGTTGAAAAAAACGTATATATACGTTTGGACCATTTAAGGGTTAAAGTGGCTGCCACTCTCACTGCTGGTGACCATTTCCTCCTTACCAGCTAAATCCATCTCACATTCACTCAGCCTCCTATTTTCCTCCTGAAGAAGTAGAACCTCCTCCTTCAACACTTGAACCTGAGATTCTAAAACACTACAACAAGCCATGGTGCTTGGGAACACCCCACACTAACCCGCAAGAGTTTAGGCAGGTATAACCACACATTTCAATTAATTTAAATGAGGAAAATTGACTCAGTATACGAACAAATCAGGATACGAACAAGGTCACTGAACGGATTAAGTTCATAAGCCAAGGTTCCACCGTTCATGTTATGGTTTGATAACAAATAATGAACAAACAAAACACTCACCACTCGTAAGGTTAGGCAGATGAACTCTGACGACTTGTGAATGATGACAGTGACGATGGTGATGAGTGATGATAGTTATCCATGAAGTTACTGATGACAGTTGAATGGAGGTGATTATATGGAGTGTAACTGCATGGCATGATGAGTCCAGTGTGTGGATTCTAACTCATCACTGTCAATAGTAGGTGGTGATGGGAAGCATTTTCCCGTACTTTTTTCCACATTTGTTTGATAAATATGATTGGGTGGCTGGGCATTCACAAATGTTCAAAGCTAGCGAAATTGGAACTCGCGAAAGTGGAGGGCTAGCTGTACAATGTTATGGTAGTTTGTAGGTTTGAGACTAGACCCTCCAGTATTTTTTATCCCTGGTCTTCCACTCTTCCTCAAACTCCCATAGAAAATTAATTACCCATCTTGTTCCATTATAGTTCTACTTAACCAAATTAACTTCTGTATCTTCATCTCTTTCACTCGTTCTATAAACTGAAGACATTGAAACTGCTTAAGAAATCATGCTTAACTGAATATCACTGAATCACTTTGAAGTATTAATGCATACTTAACATTGTACTACTGTTCATTTAGTTACCTCCTTTTTTGTACAGTTAAAAACTCGTACTTAATAACTTATGTCTAGTCTTGGGTAGTCTTTAAGCACCACATGTTAGTGGCTTTCTTTTGTGCCAAACTGTATTTTATTACATGTAAACTACATTACCTGTATACTGCGGAAAAGAAATTTCTTATGTACTGGGTATATATTATTAAGCATTTCTTCTTCACTCGAGAGAGTACATTCAATGTACTCCGAGGCATTCCCAGTAGTTTAAATGCTTTAATGGCTCTGTGGACAGTAAACTATTTCCGTTCCTCTTCCAGGTCTCATATCTCCTGCCTTGAACAGAGCTGTCAGCACTGACAAATATTCTAAATGAGAGAGCATAAGTTATTTGAATGGTGTCACCACTAGCATTATTTCTCTTGTTTTGAAAGTTCTCATTTTCCATCCTGTCATATTTTTTCTAGCCTTTGCCCTATTGTGTTTTCTTAATGGTAGGTCAGCTGACATTGTTACACCCAGGTGTTTTACATGTTCCTTCCATTCTGAGATGATCTTCCCGTGTTTTGTATCTGTGTTCTTCATTCTTTCTATATCATTTTCCCCTTATATTGCACATGTGTATCTCTTGAAGGGGGGTTTCTTGATGCAGGTGAAGGGCTCTTATTAAAAAAATTTAAAATATGCTTCCTTTGGATCAGTCCTGATTACTTCCTGTTACCAAAGCACAGCATGGTCCTTCAGGTTTAGCACCTCCTCATGAATATAATAGTTGCACATAGAACAAGCACATACTATTGCTTCATAGGCTGTTTATCTTTGTTTTATAAAGATACAAATGCTAAAAAAAGGTATAAATATGTCAATGAGTTATTGACAAAAAGTGTGGGAAAAGATGCTCTTGTGAGAAATTATTGTAAATTATGTATGTTTTTCGGGGAAAGATGAGATTAATTAAAAGGCTCTGATTCACTGAATTTACTCAAGTGTAAATAGAGGTTACTATACAAAGATGGTTTCTTTTGTAATTTCAGGAGGTGTTATCAGAACCATGGCGCCTCAGCACCTCTCAGACCCCACATGGTCAGACTACCAAAATGGATTTGACAAAGAACCCTAAATGTATCAGTGCTGGGGGTGGCTTTGGTCCTGTTGCCGATGATGGTTATGGTGTGTCTTACATAATAGCTGGAGAAGACACGCTCTTTTTCCACGTGTCTAGCAAGAAGAGTTCTCCTGTTACAGTGAGTATTGTTTTCTGTGTAATATTATTCATTATCTTTTTACCCTTGAGTCACTTTCAGGAGTGTAAATGCAGCTGGGAGTAAAGGATCAAAAAGAGTTGTAGGAAAAATAAAGATTATATACAGAGGAACACCCAACAGAAAAGTAGCACCTTAACTAAATAATCACATCTATATTTTGTTCATTTCCTAGATCTGCAGAGATCTCTGAATGGTAATAATGAGATGAAGAAGACAAGTAATGTGTATAAGAAACCTGCATATCTTGTATATTTATAAAAGAGCATGAGCAACATTAGAAAGTGTAATAAAAAAGACTGACTACAAAAATTTAAGGAAAATAAATTGCAGTCTTTGGACCAACATTAGCCAGCCTAGCAGCAGTCACAACCTCTCAGCTTGTTAACCCTTTCACTGTTGTGACCCCTGAAATTGTTGTGATTTTTTACCAAAAAAATAATAGAGAATCTTTTTTGAAGTTAATGACACCAAAAACACAAAATATGATGCAAAGCTTGCAGAATTATGCAAGTGCCAAACAGGTGGTCAGGGCACAATTTACACATCGGCAATTTGTCACCTTAGTCCTATTTTAAGCCAATTTCAATGCTCAATTCTACCCAATTTCTAGCCATCTCCCTAATATAGGGTGTCCACAAAAACACTTCCTGATTTCAAACGGGTAAAACATGCAACTTTATTGTAATCTTTCACAGTTAGTAGCTTCAAATGCAGGATATCATTCAGTTTCATGTGGTATAGGGTAGCATTAAAGGCACTCACTGTGCGCCCCTCTGGTTGCTCGGCAAACATCGATGTGATAGTCCTGTTCGGTCCAGACGCTCTGCAGCATATCTGGTGTTATCATGCAAACTGCTTCAGTGATCGAAATTTTCAACTCCTCCAGGGTTGCAGGTAATGGTGGTATGTGAACTGTGCTCTTCACATACCTCCAAAGATAGAAGTCACAAACAGGTCCAGTGGCCTCTGCAAGTGGCCTGCGAGGTCACCGAACCTAACTGTTTCTGACTTCTTCCTTTGGGGGTACGTGAAAAGCACAGTTTACGTCCTACTACTACCTGCAACCCTGGAGAAGCTGGGCGCACATTGAGTGCCTTTACCACGTAAAACTGAATGAAATCCTGCATCTGAAGCTACTAACTGTGAAAGATTATTACAATAAAGTTACATGTTATACCTGTTTGAAATCAGGGAGTGTTTTTGTGGACACCCTGTATATCTTCCATTCTGTCGATTAAGCACAAGAAACTGCCCATTCAACTATTAGAACTATCCTATAATGTGCTCAAAAGTTAGTAATTTGGCCAATTTTACACTAGCCAAAAAATTCTAACTTAAAAATAATCTAAAACTCTGTATTCATTCCAGCCCTTAAAGCAACCTTTCCTCTTTTCAGAATCAAAGTTTTACCCTATTTCTTGGCTAATAAAGTATAATCAAGATTGTATTAATGTTGGTAGAATTACTGACGATATGTCAAAGGGCACAAGTGCAACTAATGTGACATTTTATTGTGGCAACGTTTTGCTCTCAAGGAGCTTTGAGGGTATATATAGGCTTAGAATGAAGTGTAAAGCACAGTATAATCATTGTAGAAGTAGTAGTTGTAATACTAGTGGTAGTAATAATTCATGTGGCAGTAAAAGTCGACTTGTACATGAGTTAAAAAGGTTATTGAAGCTTATTGCTTGGGTAGCATTAAAATAGGTTGAGCAAATATTTTTGTTAGTGGGTTGGATTTGAGAAGGCCTATTTGTGTTCCTCCTCTTTTATGTTCTTATGTAGTATCAGCAGCAGCAACTGTGTGATGGCAGGGTTTATTGTTTTGAGGAGGATTCTTGCTAATACTTCAGAGATGTTGAAACTGCCTTTGCTTTGCTTAATTGTGTTAGAAATAGTGATTAATGATGATCCAAGGCATTTACATCTTCAGAAATTAAGTTCTTTGATCATTAGTCGGGCGTCATTGAATTTCATGAGGTGATTGGTGAAATTCTGGTATTGTATGCAGGTGTTATTAAAGTTATTGTTCTTACATGCATTAAATGTTCATTGAGACGTATTTTGAGGTTTCTTGCTGTTTCACCTGCATACATTCTGTCACAGCCTCCACAGGGTATAGAGTAAACCCCTGCATTGTATATACACTCATCAAGAAACTTGGACTACAAATTCAGTATGGTCTTAGGAAAAATCCAATTGATGCCTCTTTTGGTCTTAATATCTTGACTGGCAAGACTCAGTGCAGTTGAACTGGCTATCCAGTTTACACTAGAAGAGTCCAGTGACAAGTTACCTTTTCTAGATGTCCTCATTCACAAAGTAGATTACACTCTAAGATTTCAAGTTTACCAGAAACCTAGACACTAGATACTGTACTAAGACCAAAAGAAGCATCATCATCGGATTTTTCCTAAGACCATACTGAATTTGTGGTCCAGAGTTTCTTGACAAGGAGTGTACATACATACATCAAACCTTCACTGTTCTACATTTTCCTTCCATTTTCATCAAAGACTGCAAGAAAGGAGCCCTTCAGATCATTAATTCTCTACACACCAACACCACTCCTAACAATTATAATCCTTCCCAACAGCCAGGTTGCACTGAATGTTTCTAAAGTATTTGTGCGAGCTACCACTAGTCGCCATCACAACCAGCACTTCCATGAGGGATAAAACCAAGACAAAATCGAAGCACCATGAACCAGTCAATGCAGGGGTTTACACTATACCCTGTGGAGGCTACGACAGAATATACAGTAGAACCCTGGATTTCACATACACTGGATTTTGGATTTCAGACACTTTTTTATGCGAAATTTTGCTTTGAATTTCGGCCCGAGACTGTTCAACTGCCTCCCAGCATACATAAGGGGGATTACCAATAGACCCCTGGCTGTCTTCAAGCAGGCACTGGACAAGCACCTAAAGTCAGTACCTGACCAGCCGGGCTGTGGCTCGTACGTTGGATTGTGTGCAGCCAGCAGTAACAGCCTGGTTGATCAGGCTCTGATCCACCAGGAGGCCTGGTCACAGACCGGGCCGTGGGGGCGTTAACCCCCAGAACTCTCTCCAGGTAAACTCCAGGTATCAGACATGTCCATCCGCCGGGATGCCACTTCGGTCTGGCTCTGTCACTGGTTGAGTGAGCATTCATCCGAAACATTTCGCCATTTTATGTGCTTGTTTATTGATTGTGACTGCGAAATAAGCCACCATGGGCCCAAAGAAAATTCCTAGTCCCTTTGGTAAAGGGCTGAGAGAGAGGGGAGAATGCGTCTTCTTCAGTGATTCTACGGTATGTATGATACTAAAGCAGCAGGAGTCGATAAAGGCTACAGTGCCAGCCAGCGATAAAGTGTAGCATTAACAGTGTAGCAGGTAAGTTAAGCTATTAAGCAATAGAAAAAGGACGACACAAAACTCCTCCAGTGTTGTTGGAGGTATATAGGGCCACTGACAACATATGCCACCCTGCTTATCTTCCACCACCCTAAACCAATGCCATCATCTCCTCCAAGGTAAGTGTAAATATTTCTTATTTATAAATTACGTACATTGTTTGTGCGAATAGTAGTGGTGGCCTTTGCTGCCACCGCCACCACCACTATACGTACGGCTTGTGCTGTCAGTGTGGCCCTTATAAACCCAACGACAACACCACCACCACCACTCCTCACATACGTAATGACATATTTTATTCATTGTAGAGTTTGTATCATGTTTCTGTGTTAATAATGTTGTGTATTATGTCATATTAGATGAATTGTGATAGATAAATAAGTCATAGAGTTGATATCAGCGTGTCATATTTAAGTATTTTGTCCTGTCTCCAAACACACTCCTCCCAACAAGAGTCTTCAATAAAGGTATGTAATAGTGATTTAAATGTTCATTTATCCATTTCATTAGTGCTTTATATTTATTTCTCATTGTTTTCTGTAAGTAAAACTATAGTTATACTTTAAAAAATGTATTTTTTTGTTAATATTTTTGGGTGTCTGAAACAGATTAATTGTATTTACATTATTTCAGATTTAGAACGACCTTCTGGAACGGATTAAGTACGAAATCCGGGGTTCCACTGTACTTGGGTGAAACAGGAAGAAACCTCGAAACACGTCTCGATTAACACATTAATGCACATAGGAACGATAACTTTAACAACACCTGTGTACACTACCGGAATTCCACCAATCACCTCTTGAAATTCAACAACGCCTGACTAGTGATCAAAGAACCTGATTTCCATAGACATAAATGCCTTAAACCAAGGGTCGGCAACCCTGGCCTGTGTGAGGTTTTCATCTGGCCTGCCACCTTAACAGCTGGACACTAATTATCTAATTAGTTTCGAATACAGATGCAGTAGCTCACTTCAAGGTTAAGCAGTCCCTGGAAAAGTTACTTCGTATCCTCCCTCCTCAGAGTTTTTCATTTGAGTTTGTTGTCTGGTGGTAAAACAACTGTACAGTAGGTATCTGCATTCAATAATAATGTTTATTTAATTATTATGACAGGGTGGATAGAGGGGCAATGTGGCAGATGTTGCAGGTGTATGGTATAGGAGGTAGGCTACTGAAATCAGTGAAGAGTTTTTATGAAGATAGTGAGGCTCAGGTTAGAGTATGTAGGAGAGAGGGAGATTATTTCCCAGTAAAAGTAGGCCTTAGACAAGGATGTGTGATGTCACCATGATTGTTTAACCCTTTCAGGGTCCAGAGGCCAAATTTCAAAGGGTGCACCAGTGTCCAAGAATTTTCAAAAAAAAATTTTGTTAGTTATTTTTTCTTATGAAATGGTAGAGAATCTTTTTCTGAAGGTAATAAAACAAAAAGTACGAAATTTGATGGAAAATTGATGAAATTATGCTCTTGTGAATTCTGATGTGTCAGCGATATTTACTAATCGGCAATTTTTACCGACTTTGACTCCGATTTTAGGTCAATTACATTATTCCAGCCGACCAGATTCTTAGCTATTTCACTAGTATTACACTATTTTATAGAATGAGCACAAGAAATCGCCCAGTCAACTGTTTCAACTACAAAATAGTGATTGGAAATTGGTAATTTGGCCAATTTAACACAAAGTTCAAAATATTCCGATTTCAAAATAGGATCCAGAATAAATAATGCAGGCATTCCTGACACTAAACTAACGTTTCCTCTGCTCATTAGTTATGTTTTCAGGCTTTACAAATGAATTCCATTTTGATTTTTTATTCACATAATGAATTTTTATTCAAACCAAAAAATTAAACATTTACTGTTATGCAATATTGTAATAATTGTATAAATATCAGCACATTTGTGAATGTATATTAGACCCACCAGCTGGCATGTATTAGATGTGTGAGGTCATTTGTTTACTCTTGAACATCGACAAAAATTTAACATTTCCGCTAATTTAAGGTCAGTTTCAAGCCATTTCCAGTACTAAAACCAATGAAAATCATCACTACTTCTGTGATATATCTTCCATTCTATCAAATGAGACCAAGAAATCTCAAATACAACTATAAAAAACATACGAAAAAACACTGCAAAGTCGCTGTTTTAATCGAAAATCACGGTCTCAGTTTTTTTTCTCTCCTTATACACTGTGTGCTGCAGGATTTGCTTTATGTGGTGCACACATACCAAATAGATGTATTCTCTCATAATTAGGCCCAAATTTACCACTCATAGCTTATCGGAGTGAGCTGAGCTCATGGCGTAGATCTACAGTTTGGACCCTGAACGTAAAGCTGTAGATCTACGGGGCAGACCCTGAAAGGGTTAATGTATTTATAGATGGGGTTGTAACAGAAGTGAATGCGAGGGTCTTGGCAAGAGGTGTGGAGTTAAAAGATAAAGAATCAAATGCAAAGTGGGAGTTGTCACAGTTGCTCTTTGCTGATGTCATTGTTTTTGGGAGATTCTGAAGAGAAGTTGCAGAGGGTGGTGGATGAATTTGGTAGGGTATGTAAAAGAAGAAAATTAAAAGTGAATATAGTAAAGAGCAAGGTGATAAGGATAAAAAGAGTAGGTGACGAAAGATTGGATATCAGATTGGAGGGAGAGAGTATGGAGGAGGTGAATGTATTCAGATATTTAAGAGTAGATGTGTCAGCAGATGGGTCTATGAAGGATGAGAGGAATCATAGAACTGATGAGGGGAAAAGGGTGAGTGGTGCACTTAGGAGTCTGTGGAGGCAGAGAACTTTGTCCTTGGAAGCAAAGAGGGGAATGTATGAGAGTATAGCTATACCAGCACTCTTATATGGGTGTGAAGCATGGGTGATGAATGTTGTGGCGAGGAGAAGGCTGGAGTCAGTGGAGATGTCATGTCTGAGGGCAATGTGTGGTGTGAATATAATGTAGAGAATTCATAGTTTGGAAATTAGGAGGTGTGGGATTACCAAAACTATTATCCAGAGGGCTGAGGAGGGGGTTGTTGAGGTGGTTAGGACATGTAGAGAGAATGGAACAAAACAGAATGACTTCGAGAGAGTATAAATCTGTAGTGGAGGGAAGGTGGGGTAAGGGTCAGCCTAAGAAAGGTTGGAGGGAGAGGGTAAAGGAGGTTTTGTGTGCAAGGGTCTTGGACTTCCAGCAAGCATGCATGAGCGTATTTGATAGGAGTGAATGGAGACAAGTGGTTTTTAATACTTGGCGTGCTGTTGGAGTGTGAGCAGAATAACATTTATGAAGGGATTCAGGGAAACCGGCAGGCCAGACTTGAGTCCTAAAGATGGGAAAGTACAGTGTCTGCACACTGAAGGAGGGGTGTTAACCCTTTCAGGGTCCAAGGCCAAAATCAGAAGGGGTGCCCAAGTGTCCAAGAAATTTGAAAAAAAAAAATGTATATTTTTTCTTACAGAATTAACCCTTTCAGGGTCCGTCCCGTAGATCTACGGCTTTATGGTGAGTGTCCAAACCGTAGATCTACGCCATGAGCTCAGCTCACTCTGATAAACTGTGAGTGGTACATTTGGGCCTAGATATGAGAGAATACATATATGTGGTATGTGTGCACCACATAAAACAGATCCTGCAGCACACTGTGTATAATGAGAGAAAAAAAATGAAATCATGATTTTTCGATTGAAACAGCAACTTTGCAGTGTTTTTTCGTATGTTTTTTATAGTTGTATTTGCGATTTCTTGGTCTCATTTGATAGAATGGAAGACATATTACAGAAATAGAGATGATTTTGATTGGTTTTAGCACTGGAAATGGCTTGAAACTGAGCTCAAAGTAGCGGAAATGTTAAATTTTTGCCGATATTCAAGAGTAAACAAACGACCTCACACATCTAATACACATCAGCTGGTGGGTCTAATATACATTCACAAATATGGTGATGATATTTATACAATTCTTACAGTATTGAATAACAGTAAATCTTCTAATTAAAGAGATAGTTTTGTGAAGGTAATAAAACAAAAAAAAATATTTTCTGATCAGTACTTACCGAGATACAGTGGCAAGATGTTGCCGCCACGGCAACATCGACAATTTCCACATACTCGCATTTCTTTATTTACGTTTTTTACAGTTTTTTCTTTTCTTTTCTAATTTTTTTCTTTTCCTACTAACATTTGGGGCCTGAGAGACCAATACTGTATATAATGTATACAGGTCTCCCTCAACATTCACGTTTTCAACTTTCACGGGCTTCGCGAATTCCCAACCGCCAAATTCCCAGCCACCAAATTCCCAGCCGCCAAATCATATTTAAGTTTCCCGCCACCTGCGAGTCCCTACTACCCTCCCTCCGACCCCCGCAACTGGCAGCCAGCCCTCCCACCACTCAGTGTGGTGAGTGTTTTGTTTATTCACTATTTGCTATTAAACTACAGTATAAATAATGTAAACCCATTCATGACTGCATATTGGAATGGCTATTCGAACAGGTATTAGACGGTGACATCATGCGTTTACTCTTTAACACTGCAAAGAATTAAACATTTCTGCTACAGCTAATAATAACAATAGTAGTAGTAGTAATAATAATAATAATAATAATAATAATAAATATGATATAATTGAAGAAGGAAATTGTACAAAAATACGAGAGAGTGGTTGACACATCGTCAGTATGACTTTGTTTATGCTGGAGTGAACATTAGTCTCCCTGCTCTTCCAAACATTTCACAATAATTCATTGTGTTTGGTGCTTGTAGATTGAGTGTGACTGGAGTGGTAGAGGCAGTGATTGAGGCAATGGTATTTAATAACATACATGTTAATAATAATACATGTTATTAATAATATGTACTATTATTATTTATAACATATATGTTATTAAATACATACATGTTAATAATAATACATGTTATTAATAATAACATGTACTATTATTATTTATAACATATATGTTATTAAATACCACTGCCTCAACCGCTGAATTATTGTGAAATGTTTGGAAGAGCAGGGAGACTAATGTTCACTCCAGCATAAACAAAGTCACACTGACGATGTGTCAACCACTCCTTCGTATTTTTGTACAATTTCCTTCTTCAATTATATCGTATTTATTATTATTATTATTATTATTGTTATTATTATTATTATTATTATTATTATTATTATTATTATTATTATTATTATTATTGTTGTTGTTGTTATTAGCAATAGCAGAAATGTTCGATTCTTTGCAGTGTTCAAGAGTAAACACATGATGTCACAGTCTAATACCTTTCCTAATAGCCGTTCCAATATGCAGTCATGGATGAGTTTACATTATTTATTCTGTAGTTTAATAGCAAATAATGAACAAACAAAACACTCACCACACTGAGTGGTGGGAGGGCTGGCTGCCAGTTGTGGGGGTCGGAGGGAGGGTAGTAGGGACTCGCAGTGGTGGAGTCTGCGTTATTTAATAACATACATGTTGTTAACATACATGTTATTAAATAACATACGTTATTAAAGCATAACATGTATATATTTAGTACAATTTACGACGTTTTCATGTATTTTATGATTATTCATGGTTCACCAAGTTAAGGAAGCAGTATTGTAATATATTTCCCTACAATATATTGGGGCACCAAACATTCACGGTTTTTCAACATTCGCGAGGCTCTTGATCCCCTAACCCTCGCGAATGTTGAGGGAGACCTGTATATATATATATACAACTCACTGTATTGAACACAACAACCGCACTAAAGTTATCATAATATTGTTACCACTTTTGTTTATTACAATAAACATGCACAACTTTTGTATAATACTAATGTTCTATCATATACGTATTTACATATGTACAATCACTGGACATGTTTTTAGAACTGCTGCAGCTTGTGGAACTCCTTGAAACAAGGCACCATGCACAGAGGTACCTTAGGTTCCTCGCACATAAACCGAGTGTCTTTGCGTCTTTGTTGTCGTTGTTTCGTTTGTGCACAGACAACACATCTCTTCTGAGCAAATTTTTTCTTAGTTGCAGGAAGCTGTATTATGAAGTGATCACCTTCCCTCCTCAAACGCTTGGGTATATCCTGAAGAGTTCGAGGACGGTTTTGTATAGCAGGTGTTGTTACCTGGTATTTTATTATGAGTTGCCTGACAACAGACAAACAAAATTCACCATACGGTGGTCTGTTGCCAGTCTTCACTTGGTACATATTATATGCATTGAGCATTGAAATGTCCATGAGATGGAAGAAAAGTTTCATATACCACTTGTAACTCTTACGAACACAATCAACAAAGCCAATCTGCATGTCACATTTGTCAACCAAGCGCATGTTTTGTGTATAATCAATCACTGTCACTAGTTTTCGAATATGTTCATTAGTCATTCTATCAACTTTGCCACTGTCTTGCATTTCGTTACGGTGAATGATTGTTAACAATGTGACATCTCATTTGTCATGCCACCGTAATGCCATGATGTCATTGGCAGTAAACACCTGCACCTCATCACCACGAGTGCCTGCATTGAACCTGGGCATATGTTTATGATTAGAATGCACTGTGCCACACACGTCTGTCTTGTTCACTTGCAAGAAATCACTGAGTAAAGGGCCTGTGTACCAGTTATCGGTATATAATGTATGCCCCTTACCAAGATAAGGTGCCATCATGCTTCTCACTAAGTCACCTGAGATACCCAATAACATCCTGGTATCTTTCAATGTTTTACTTCCCATGTATACAACAATATCCAATACCAGGCCACTGTTACAGTCACAGAGTACAAACAGTTTTAAATCAAAGTGTTTCCTCTTGCTCAGTATACATACTGTTTCAATGACAGTCTACCTTTGAACAAAATCAAAGATTCGTCAAGTACAAGATTCTTGAATGGATAAAAGTACATGTTGAACTTTTGTTTGAGATACATAAAAACATTTCTAATCTTGTATAACCTGTCACTTCTGTCAGGCCTGGTTTTGTCAGGGAAGTGCAGCATGCATAACAGTAAGATAAACCTGTTCACTGGGATGATTTCACTGAAGACTGGGGTAGAAATTAGCCGATCTGTGGACCAGTATGCTTTTATATTATGCTTATAGACATGAGGCATAAGCATTATTGTTGCAAAAAGCAAATACATTTCTGCAACAGTTGTCTCTTTCCACCGGTGTAGTCTTGACTGTGGTGATATCGTATTTGCCATGGTGTACTCAAAATACTTGTTACTTTCCCTGACAGTAGTTTCCATCAAGGGCTGGTCAAAGAATAGTTCAAAAAATTCCAGTTCATTGGCAATGGTTCCAAGGGGACAAGTAGGTAGAATTCCACTTTGAGAGTCATCAAAGTGGTGGGGCTTGGGAACAAAATTGGGATTTTGCTGCAAATCCCAGATATGGTTTGCTGGTGGATACTGGACATCATAGGCTGGTAGTTGTGGTTGTGGTGGGCTGGTGGCTGACACTCCGCTTTGTCCTTGAATTGGGGAGTCAGTAGCGTGGGTCCCAGCCTGGGCTGGTGAGTCATGCATAGCCGTGGCACTACCATCGCCACTACCACCACCTACTGATGCCTGTGGTCTATCCATGCCAAGTGTAGCCACATCATCCTCTCTTTCACTGTCTATTCCTGGTGTAGGGCCATGGGATGTACTCCGGGATGTACTCCGTCCCCTGGGCACCGCATAGGGAACACTACCCGAGTGCATGCGGCAGCGTATATACCGACGCTTCACTATCACTATCACTTCACTATCACTACTCGAATGATCGTCAAGAGCAATAAAATCACAATCCACGTCACTATCATCATTACTGAAGTCAGAGGCCTGGCCACGCGAAAATAATAGTTTTCTCTTGCGATGAGGTACAACTGACCGTGACTGAGGAGTGCCCACACCAAAGGTAGAAGGTTGAGGATCGTCAGGGTTTTCTGCACTATTATCGATATCCTGGTCATTCCTTTCAGTCACTAACTGATCAAAGCCAAAGAATTCGTCTTCATTTCCATTTCCATCAGAGTCAGAACTATCAGATAGGAAGAGGAGAGTCCCAATTTTCCTTGGAGTGAGAGCTGCCTTGCGACGAGGCATGGTGAACAAAGGTAACTGAGCCGGCGTTCCCACAATGCTATGCGGGCGCCTAGAATTTTTATTTACGGTGCACACACCACGCAGACCCGTTCTCTCACATGTAGGCCTACCAGCCTTTTCACGCTAAATTTGACGCCGCTAGAATTTTGGCGTAGATCTACGGTTTGGACCCTGAATGTAAAGCTGTAAATCTACAGCACGGACCCTGAAAGGGTTAATGTTGCAGTTTTATAACTGTAGTGTAAAGCACCCCTCTTGCAAGACAGTGATGGAGTGAATGATGATGAAAGTATTTCTTTTTCGGGCCACCCTGTCTTGGTGGGAATTGGCCGATGTGTTAATAAATAATAACATGGCTCTCCTCCAAGAGACTGCATAGCTGTCTGGCCCCCTCTCTCCAAAAGGTTGCCAACTCCTGCCTTAGATTATCATTAATCACTATTTCTAACACAAGCAAAATAAAGGCAGCTTCTTCATCTCTGAAGTGTTAGCAAAAATCCTCCTCCAAACAGTAAACCCTGCCATCACATAGCTACTGCTGATACTATGTGAGAACATAAAAGAGAAGGAACACTGAAACAGGCCTTCTCAACTCCAACCCACTAACAAAAATATTTGCTCAACCTATTTTAAATAAATGCTACCCAAGCAATAAGCTTTAATAACCTTTTTAACTTGTGCACAAGTTGACTTTTACTACCACACATACTACTACTACTACCACTAGTATTACAACACTACTTCTGCAATGATTATATTGTGCTTTACATCTCTCAGCCTATATATACCCTCTGTGTCCATGTATTGTTTGTAACAGCTTGACAAAATTCCTGGAGAGTGAAACATTGCTGCAATAAAATGTCACATTAGTTGCACTTGTCCCTTTACCTAACATAATCAGGACTGAGTGATCATGGTTTAGATCTTCACAGTAATTTAACCCTTTGTCATGCAATGTCTGATATAATGGAATTTCACACTTAACTCCTTTAGAGTGGATAGAGTAACTCAATGTAAGATGAATGAGGCCATATAAATGGAATTCTGACGGTTAGTTTCCGAGCAATTGCTAATCTGCAAAAGGCAGTTAAACTCGCCCATGCCCGAAATAGGGAGTATAAATTTGAATGTTGCAAACTTGCAATTGTTAATAAAACACCCAATAACTATTTTTAAAATTTATTATACAAACATATAATATCAAAAACATCAATGGAACTTGTATCAAAACATTTTGTAAGTATTAGAAAAATATAAAAATGAAAGAAATAGCAACAAGGATACATTGCAAAGGGATAAAACTTTCAAGTCCCATATTCCTGAGATTCATGAGGAAGAGCAATCATTATATATTACTAATTGCTAGAATGGAAGTCTATGAAGCAAAGGGTCATTTTGGAGGTCAACCTGGGACCACTGAGGTTCAACTTGAAGAGCAAGATCGTCATAGATATGTTCCTCATCAGGGTACTCCTCAATCGTAATGCCTCTCTTTTTCTTGACTAATTTCTGCTTTTTGGCTGGCCTTTCTTCCTCCTCATCACTTGACACCTCTGCATCCAGCGGCAAGTATTCATCACCACTATCAAGCAATTCAGGGTCATCTACCTCTGGTTCTGAGCCATTGTCATCCAAAATGCAGACATATTTTGACCTGGTGTTGGAGGTTTTTTTTATAAATATTTATTTTACTGAAAGTGGACTATGTCCCTACTTGGGCAGAGACAATCCTGACTGCCCTTCTTTTGTTGCACTTTTTTCAACTGCATGCTACACTCACATTATGCTTCACACAGACTTTATGTATATATCAAAATATGCCTAAACTATTCATGTACACACTAAACACAACAATCAGTACTTACCGACATTGTAGAGGGTAAAATCTGAGTATATTAATGACACTAGATGGAAAAAACCCACTCTAGGCGACGCCAAGCCACAAGTGTTGACATTTTGTTCTCTCAACCAATGGGAAGCCGGCAAACGCCATCACCACTCAGCTGAAGCGACTCAGGGAAGGCTTGTGATTGGTCAGAATTAAAGAACGGGAATCCAGATGCGCAGCACGAGTAGGATGACACGCGTAAAGGTGCACATGTTTAACCCTTTGACTGTTTCAGGCCCCTCTCTGAAACTGTCATTCTATGTCGCCAAATATTCGAAAAAAAAAAATTATTTTTTCTTATGAAAATGTTAGGAATATTTTTACTAGTGTTTTAAGCCTAAAAAAAAATTTTTGCCATCAGTACTTACCGAGATATAGAGCCCCAAAGTTTGCAGAAATTGACGTGCGTACGGCAACAGCGGCGACTGCCGCCCACCCGGTATTCTTTTATTTACTCTAATTCAAAGGTTTCTTGCATTTTTCAATATTTTTCTTTTCCAGGTAACTTATGTGGCCTGTGAGACCAATGTAAGGTGCATTGTTCAAATATACACTCATTATTTACAACACAATAACAGAACAAACTTTATCACTATTAGTTTGTGTATACACTTTGTTTACACAAACAAACAATACAAAACAATGTTTATTACTATTGTTCCATAATATATATACATATGTACAGTCACTAACCACGTTCCTAGAACTGCTGCAGCTTGTGGAACTCTTTGAAACATGGGTATATGCAGAGGGGCACTTCACACTCCTCACACATAAAACGAGTGTCTCTGCGTGTTTGTGGGCATTTTGTGGTATGCATACATACATAACACCTCTTCTGAGCATTTTTCTTGGCAGTAGTAGGAGGCAGTTGTATGGGGTAGTGATCACCAGGCCTCATACGAGATGACGTCTGTGGGCGCTGGTCTATTGCAGGAGTTGCTCCTTGGTACTTTGCAATTATTTGTCTGATTACTGACAGGCTAAATTCACCATATTTTGGTGTTTTGTTGGTCTTCAACTTGTATATGTTATAAGCATTTAGCACAGAGATATCAACAAGATGGAAAAAGTTTGATATACCACTTATAACTCTTGCGTACACAGTCTGCAAACCCAATCTGCATGTCACATTTGTCCACTAAGCACATATTGAGGTTGTAGTCCATGACAGCTGCAGGCTTTAGAATGGGTTCATTGGTCTCTCTGTTGTCCCTGCCACTGGGTACCATTTCATTTCTGTGAACTGATGTCAACAATGTGACATCACGTTTGTCATGCCACCGAAATGCCATGATGTCATTGGCAGCAAAGGCTTGCACCTCACCTCTGTGAGTGCCAGCGTCGAACCTTGGCATATGTTTGCGATTACCACGCACTGTGCCACACACGTCTGTCAAGTTCACTCGTAAGAAATCACTGAGTAAGGGGCTTGTGTACCAGTTATCAGTAAATAACATATGCCCCTTACCAAGATATGGTTCCATCATTGTTCGAACCACATCACCAGAGATACCCAATAACTTCATGGTATCTCTCAAAGTATTACTGCCAGTGTACACAATAATATCTAAAACAAGACCGCTTCTGCAATCACACAGTACAAATAGCTTTATACCAAAGCGTTTCCTCTTGCTTGGTATATATTGCTTGAATGAGAGTCTTCCTTTGAATAAAATCAAGGACTCATCAATAACAAGCTTCCTGAAGGGATAAAAATACATGCAGCACTTTTGTTTCAGGTACATAAACACAATTCTTATCTTATATAACCTGTCACTTCTGTCAGGCCTGGTTTTGTCTGAAAAGTGTAACATACGTAACAGTATCAGGAAACGATTGACACCTATAATGTCACTAAAACCTGGAGTTGAAATCAGGCGATCTGTTGTCCAGTATGTGGTGACAGTGTGCTTATACACATGTGGCATAAGCATTATTGTGGCAAAAAACAGGTACATCTCTGCCACAGTTGTCTCCTTCCACTTGTGTAGCCGTGATTTTGGTGAGAGAATTGTATTTGCCATGGTACATAAACTAGGAATAGTTAGTGGTATGGGTTTTGGCAGGAAAACAGTGAAGTCCCAGTGTAGTAATATTACGAGTTCTAGGGGAACTAGTAATAATAAGAACGAGATAGATATTGAAAAGCCAGGGACCTTGGGTGATAAAGACGGTAATAGGTTTAGTAGAAAAATAGAAATGAGCAGGAAGGGTAAAGAGAAAGGAGAGTCTTTCAATGTTTATTATGCTAATTGCCGTAGTGCTAGGAATAAGATGGACGAGTTGAGATTAGTTGCTAGTGTAGGTAACATTGATGTATTTGCCTTAACTGAGACGTGGTTTAATTCAAAAAGTCGGGACATGCCTGCGGAATGTCATATTCAGGGTTTTAAATTGTTCCAAGAAGATAGAAGTATTGGGAGGGGGGGTGGGGTGGCATTGTACGTCCGAGATCGCTTGAACTGTTGCATAAAAACGGGTATTAAGTCTGAAGTAACACATACAGAGTCTGTTTGGATAGAATTTTCAGAGGGGCATGAAAAACTGATTTTAGGAGTGATATACCGTCCCCCTAACTTAGATAGGGACCAAGGGAAACTACTATGGGAGGAAATTGTTAAGGCCACAAGGCACGATAATGTAGTAATTCTAGGAGACTTTAACTTTAGTCATGTTGATTGGAATTTCTTGACTGGGAATTTAGAATCGTACGACTTCTTAGAAGTATTTCAGGATTGTTTTTTGAAGCAGTTTGTGACAGAACCTACAAGGGGAAATAACCTGCTTGACTTAGTTATGGCAAACAATGAATCCCTTGTTAATAATTTAGAAATTTCAGAGGAACTGGGTGCTAGCGACCACAAATCAATTACATTTAGCATTGAATGGAAGTACGATAGTAGCGATAACTCAGTAACAGTCCCAGATTTTCGCTTAGCAGATTACGATGGGCTTAAAGAACACTTATCATCTGTTGACTGGGGTAACGAAGAGAGCTATCAATATGACAGTTTTCTGAACACTATACATGCTGCTCAAAGAGCGTTTATCCCATATAAAGAAATTAGATCAAATAGAAATGACCCAAAATGGATGAATAATAGGCTCAAATATCTACTAGGGCATAAGAAAGGAATTTATAGGCGTATCAAAAGAGGTGAGGGTCATCTTATGAATCAGTATATTGACATTAAGAGGGACATTAAAAAGGGGATAAGAAAAGCTAAAAGGGACTATGAAATTAAAGTTGCTAGGGATTCTAAAACTAACCCAAAAAGTTTTTTCCAGGTCTATAGAACAAAAGTTAGAGATAAGATAGGTCCCCTTAAAAATAACTATGGGCACCTTACTGACAATGAGAATGAAATGTGCTTGATTTTAAATAATTATTTTCTCTCAGTTTTTACACAGGAAGACACTAACAATATTCCAGTAATTAATTTTTACAGTGGGCTAGAAGAAGATAAATTATGTAACATCACAGTCACTAGTGAGATGGTTGTGAGGCAGATAGACAGACTGAAGCAAAATAAGTCGCCGGGTCCTGATGAGGTTTTTTCAAGGGTTCTTAAGGAATGCAAAATGGAACTCTGTGAACCATTAACTAATATTTTTAATTTATCTCTTCAAACAGGTGTAGTGTCTGATATGTGGAAGATGGCTAATGTAACTCCTATTTTTAAAACAGGGGACAAGTCGTTACCGTCAAATTACCGCCCAATAAGCCTGACCTCAATTGTAGGCAAATTACTAGAGTCAATTATAGCTGAGATTATAAGAAGCCATCTCGATAAGCATAGCTTGATTAATGATACTCAGCATGGATTCACAAGAGGCCGGTCTTGTCTAACTAATTTATTAACTTTCTTCAGTAAAGCTTTTGAGGCTGTTGACCACAATAAAGAATTTGATATTATTTACTTAGATTTTAGTAAGGCTTTTGATAGAGTTCCGCACCATAGACTGTTAAAGAAAGTGGCAGCCCATGGCATTGGGGGAAAAGTGCTCTCGTGGATCGAGTCATGGCTCACTGACAGGAAGCAGAGAGTGTCCATAAATGGGGTTAAATCCGAGTGGGGATCTGTAACAAGTGGCGTTCCACAGGGATCAGTCTTGGGCCCGTTGTTGTTTATAATATATATCAATGATCTTGATGAGGGAATTACTAGTGATATGAGCAAATTCGCCGATGACACAAAGATAGGTAGGATAATTGATTCAAACGTAGATGTTAGGGAACTTCAGGAGGATTTAAACAAACTCTATTCTTGGTCAGAAAAGTGGCAGATGCAGTTCAATGTAGATAAGTGCAAGGTTCTGAAGCTTGGGAGTGCCCATAACCCTAGTACTTATAAATTAAATGATGTAGAACTTAGCCATACAGATTGCGAAAAGGACTTGGGGGTTATGGTGAGCAGCAACCTTAAACCAAGACAGCAATGCCTAAGCGTACGTAATAAGGCAAATAGATTACTGGGATTTATATCAAGAAGTGTAAGCAACAGAAGTCCAGAGGTCATACTGCAGCTTTATACATCATTAGTAAGGCCTCACCTTGATTATGCAGCTCAGTTCTGGTCTCCGTATTACAAAATGGACATAAATTCGTTAGAAAACATTCAGCGTAGGATGACTAAATTAATACATAGCATCAGAAATCTTCCTTATGAAGAAAGATTGAAGACTCTTAAGTTACATTCACTTGTTAGACGAAGAATGAGGGGAGACCTGATCGAAGTGTATAAGTGGAAGATAGGTATTAATAAAGGGGATATTAATAAGGTCTTGAGGATGTCTCTCCAAGAGAGAACCCGCAGTAATGGATTTAAATTAGATAAGTTTAGATTTAGAAAGGACATAGGAAAGTATTGGTTTGGAAATAGGGTAGTTGATGAGTGGAACAGTCTACCTAGTTGGGTTATTGAGGCTAGGACTTTGGGTTGTTTCAAATCTAGGTTGGATAAGTACATGAGTGGGAAGGGTTGGATTTGAGTGGGACTTTCACATCAGAGCTTATTTCTTGGGTAGCATTGAAAATTGGGTTGGGTAAATGTTTTGTTAGTGGGATGAATTGTAAAGGACCTGCCTAGTATGGGCCAGCAGGCCTCCTGCAGTGTTCCTCCTTTCTTATGTTCTTATGTTCTTATGGTGTAATCAGAGTATGTGTTTGTTTCCCTGACAATGATGTCCATCAGGGGTTCATCAAAGAATAACTCAAAGCAGTCCAGTTCACTGGCATTGTTCCCAAGTGGACAAGATGGCTTTATTCCACTTTGTGTTTCATCAAAGTCATGGGGACTGGGAACAAACTCGTCACCGTCCTGCCAATCCCAGATGCGGTCTGCTGGTGGGGTCTGGATATTGTACCGTGGTTGTGGTTGTGCAGGTTGTGGTGGTGCAGGTTGTGGTGGTGCAGGTTGTGGGAGTGTGGGGTAGGGTGAGGCTGGTTGTTCTGCTGAGTCAGCCGCGTGGGTAGTAGCGTGGCCCGGTGATGGTGCCACATGGGCCATGCCACCCTCACTATCACCACCACTGCCTCCTCCCTCACTGTCACCATTCATACCCATCGTTACAATATCATCATCTTCACTATCAGGTCGTGGTGTAGGGCCACGGGATGTGCTCCCAGAGTTTCTCCTTCCCCTTGGAACAACATATGAAACACTACCAGACCGCATGCTACGTCGTACATACTGGCGCTTCACTGGGGAATATTCACTCTCACTGTCACTAGAACTGCTTTCAATGACCTTGAAATCACTATCACTATCACTGCTATCATCTGGGTGTTGTACACGACCAAATAGTTTCCTCTTTTGTCCTGGTACAGGCGAACGTGAACGTGAACAAGCCAGCACAGCACCAGAGGTCGAAGGTTGTGGGTCATCTGGGTTTTCGTCACTATTTACGTTATCCTGGGCACTTTTTTCGGTAACACTCACTTCAAAACCCTGGAATTCACTGTCACTGACATTTTCATCGCTGTTAGAGCTATCACTTGGGAATAAAAGACCTCCAATCCGCCGAGGAGTGAGGAACTTCTTACCGAGAGGCATGGTGAAAATGGACTGACAACATGGCGTTCCCACAATGCACCGCTGGGTCCCAGATTTTTTTCACAGGGTGCACACCGACCACTGAGACCCATTCTCTCCCGTATAGGCCTACCAGGCCTTTGGCGCTTGATTTGAAGCCGCTAGAATTTGTGCGTATAAATACGTCAGAAACATTGGCTCGTAAGACGTATTTATACGTCGGAAACAGTCAAAGGGTTAAAGGCAGTCAAAACTGCCTCTGCCCGACAAAGGGTTAAGTAGACCTAGTAAAAACCCATAAGACAGACCAAGGTAGAGCCCCTACCCATCCTCAAGAAAATCTCAAAATATTTAACATTTCCTTCGTTTTGAGCTACTTTTGGTCTGAAACAAACCAAAATCCTCTTTCACTAGTTTGTCTTCCATTCCGTCAGTTGATACCAAGAAACAGCCAACTTTTAAAAGTTCCCGTTTTTAAACGAAACACAGTGGGAAGTTTGCTTTTCCCATCATGCACTGTGGGGGGCATAATTTTTTAAGCTGTACATAATTACAGCATAGACAAATTCTCTCATATCTAGGTCAGAATTTACCACTCACAGCTTATTTGAAAGAGATGAGCTCAAAACAAGTCTGTGAGCAACACTAGCATCAGTGATATAGATCTGTGGAAGAGAGTGAAAGGGTTAATAACAAAAATGCAATGTAATACTTTTGATATTTTAATTTCTCAGTTTTTTGTTATGCTCTCACAAAATGGGTATAACATTAAACCTCTGCTAAGCAATGGACCCATCTCTGGTGGGAGGTATGTACTGTGTCACTCCTCTCACAATTAAGATCAGACCCTTTATAAATTTTCATGTTTGTTATGCACTCATTGGAGATGTAACACCACTATGCCTTTACTAAGTACTGGACCCATCTCTGGGAACACATTTTTTTTAAATTTGATGATGAAAGAATTAATAGAAATTAGATACGGAATAGTAATGTCCTTGTCTCAAATTAAAACGTGAGCTTCTGTGGAAAAATGCTGTTTGTGTAATGAACAATTCCTTCTGACCCTATCTGGGTTGTTCAGTGGGGGTCCACTATAACAGGTACATATATGGTGGTAATGTGAGAGTTTATACATGCTGTTGAGGGTGAAGGTGTTGGCCATTACTGTGACATTATTGACCTTATCATAATTAAAAACTGGAGAAACTGTTCATATATGTGGTAGTGTTGTATCATATCCCCCAAAATAGTATTAGACTCGTTACATAGTTTTGGAGAATGAAGTTCTTAACCCTTTAACTGTTGGACCGTTGATCAGCACAATGTTTTTCCTACATTCAAATTTGGCACCAAAGGCCTGATAGGCCTAGGCAGTATAGAATGGGTCAACACAGTGTGCTTCGTATTAAAAAATCTGGGACCACGTGGTACCTCGTGGGAGCACCACTTCAGCTAGTGCAGACAGTGTGGCAAACCCCCAGTGACAACCACTGGAAGGGTTAAAACTTGCAATTTTTAAAATTTCAACTATCTTTTTTTTTTTTTTTTTTTTTTTTCCAAACAGCTAGGCTATGTGGTAGGATGGAGATAACATTTTTCTATGCCTTTTAGGATTGTTGGAGAGAGTCATTTGAAAATTATTGATGCAATTTAGAGGTAAGCTATTCATCTTATAAATTTCTTGAATTTTTTTTTTTTTTCAATCTTGGATATTTAGCATTCTGCTGCAAAAATTACATATTTCTCCTACAAATTTATCATATGCACTTGGTTGTTACATTTGTGTAATACTTTTGAGCAACAGTATCTGTTTGATGTGCATCCAAAACTAGATCATTTTACTGGTATAAATTTTCCATTAGTCATTATGTGAAATAAATAACCACTTTTTTTCTTTTTTTTTTTTAAATCTTTCATGACAACTTTCATCTCTTCCTTCAAGGAGCTTACGTACTTTTTTTTTTTTTTAACACGTCGGCCATCTCCCACCAAGGCAGGGTGACCCAAAAAGAAAGAAAAAAAAAAAAAAGCTTTCATCATCATCCAACACTGTCACCATCACTCATACATAATCACTGTCTTTGCAGAGGCGTTCAGATACAACAGTTTAGATGTCCCTCCAAACTGCCAATATCCCAAACCCCTCCTTTAAAGCACAGGCATTGTACTTGCAATTTCCAGAACTCAAATCTGTGTAACTGGTTTCCATGAAAACCTCTTTTACTGCCTCCCTCCAACCTTCTCAAGGACGACCCTTATCCCATCTTCCTTTCCCTACAGATTTATATGCTTTCTAAGTTATTCTACTTTGTTCCATTTTCTCTCAATGGCCAACCACCACAACCCCTCTTCAGCCCTCTGACTAATAGTTTTAGCAGCCCCACACCTCCTAATTTCCACACTACAAATTCTCTGCATAATATTTACACCACACATTGGCCTTAGACACGTCATCTCCACTGCCTCCAGCCTCCTCTCCTCTGCAGCATTTACAACCCATGCTTCACACCCATATAAGAGTGTTGGTACCACTATACTCTCATACATTCCCTTCTTTGCCTCCATGGATAGTTTTTTTTGTCTCCAGATACCTCAGTGCACCACTTGCCTATTTTCCTTCAGTTCTATGGTTAACCTCATAATTCATAAACCCATCCGCTGACAAGTCAACTTCCAAATATCTGAAAACATTCACTTCTTCCATACTCCCTCCTTCCAATGTGATATCCAATTTTTCTTTTATCTAAATCGTTTGATACCCTCATCACCTTACTCTTATCTATGTTCACTTTCAGCTTTCTACCTTTACACACCCTCCCAAACATACAAATACTTTCAGAAATTGCCTTGTATTTATTTCCATTTTTGTCCACTCTGCATAAAGTGAACAGACTTCACTTGCATACTGCAGCCTAGTGCCAAACATAATTTTATTTTTACCACTGGCTTTATGGCTAGGGTGATATATACCTGCAAGGCAGGGTAACAATAAAATAAAAATTCTTAAAATTCTTGTGTACAGTATGTAGTAAAGCATTTCCGTAAGAAAATAAAAACTTTTCCCAACTTACCCGACATATCTTTACAGGATTCACACAAGTTTGCTCGTCAAATTGAGAAAGCTCTCTTGGATATGAAGAATCTCTTTGAATCTTTGAAAAAGAAGTAATGAAGGACCATATTAAGGAGAAAATTGCTTAAGCTGTGATCAGGTTTCCTCTTCAGTGGCAGGTTGCTAATCAAGCCTTGAATTTTGTATGTGCCCTAATATGGTTTTCATCCTATACTGTTACTGATGAACTTTAAGTAAGGTAAAAAAGTTTTAGTTCAAATGGGCAGTGTCTAGATTCTCTTGGCAAAGATACAACTTCATAGTACAGTATATTTTATTTTGATGATTTCTTATTTTAGTTATTTTATTTAATCTTGGGAATACTAAACTCATAGGAATCATATAGGCCTTGGGAAATGGGAGGCACTCAAATTCGATTCAAGAAAAGGGAGGACGGCTTCATTTCTTTGGATCAAGATTCCTTCACAGGCATCAAGGCACCTACATCCATTGAAAGTTGATAATCTCTGGAAAAGTTTATTTTAGAAAAGTCATGATTTGTAGATATGTATAGTTACAATTTTATTTTTGATTTTTGTATGGGATGAAATTTTAGGAAGTGTGTACAGTTATTCAATCGTATATTTACATAAATCATTTCAGAATAAGTGTGTGAAATACCTATTTGTAGCTACAAGAGCAGTTATGCTTTTGGGGGGTCATGCCTTAATTTTAATCATATACTTGTAATGTACATTTTTTTTTTATTTCAGTGGTTGCATTTCCTGTAACCTTTTCAGTTGTTATACCAATATGAAGATCTTTATATTATCACTTTGGTACTACTTTAACCTTTATACCTATGGCCTCTTGTTTAGTATGTTACAGCTATAGCTTCTTGTTCTTCCATAGATTATAGCTATGTCACTTCTTCCTTAGGGCATAACTATGACCTCTTATTCTCCTTGTTGTATCTTGTGTGTATTCTCTTATAATTTTATGTGGTTATTATTTTAGGTATTTTCCTCTTATCAATTAATGAAAGCATGTCAACCTTTTAGCCATTATCTGTAACTTTTTTAATAACTTTGAGAGCAATTTTGTTTGTCTTTGGAATTTTTCTTTTAGGTGCAAACACTATACCATCACTGCATATACCAGTATGAGAAAAATTGTCTATTTGTACTTACAGGACTAAAGCTTTACTCCTGACTCCTTGGCTTCCCAGAACAGTGTAGGCAACTTTTCTTGCCTACCATTTATTCATCAAAGACATACAGGTCCTCCATCATAAATCCGGCATCATTGGGACCTGTAGTGTGCCGGATTACTGAGTTTGCCGGATTGCAGAGTGGTTAGGTTAGAATACACTTTATAAAACTAACCATCTTGACTTACACAATTCATTGAACATTGGCAAAAATCGAACATTTCCGCTACTTTCGTCATGAAAGCAATCAAAATCATGTCTATTTTTGTAATATATCTTCCATTCTATCAAAAGAGTCCAAAAAAATGAGAATACAACCATAAAAACCATACGAAAATATACTGCAAAGAGGCGGCTAATGGCTGGGAAGTTAACTCCCTTATTTATTGTCCGTCTTTTTTATTTTTGTGGTACGTTAAGAAGCATCTTTCGATCATACATTGCCCAAGTTTCAATGAGATAGCCCAACAAACAACCAAGAAAAAAAAATATTTACCAAAAATCATATATGGCAAGCCCAAGCCAGGTACTGGAAATAAGTCACTTTGTCTGACTTTTCTGGGTTATCCCAGGTTCTCTATACATACGCTGCTATGTATGATAATCTATGTAACTGTATTTGTGTATACCTGAATAAACTTACTTACTTCTAGTCTGTCAACTGAGTGCAAGAAACCGCTCATTCACTTACTTCAACTGCCCAATAAAGTGGTCAGAAATTGGCAATTTGGCCGATTTCACACAAATTTCAATATATGCCAATTTCAAAATAGGATCCAGAATAAACAATGCAGACATTCCTGGCACTAAAATAACATTTTCTCTGTTCATTAGTCATGGCTACAGGCCCCTCTTGTATTACTCTTGCTTTTCATTTGGAATTTTTATTTACAAAAAAAAAAAAAAATAGAAGATTTACTGTTATGCAGACTGCTGCATTATTGTAATAATTGTATAAATAATGTCAACCCAGACTATGTATTGGAATTTGGACTGGCAGGCGGACAGGTATTGGACAGTGACGTCCTTTGTTTACTCTCGAGCTTCGCTAAAGAATAGAACATTTTCGCTACTGTGAGCGCAATTTCAAGGTACTTTTCGTCATGAAAGCAATCAAAATCATATCTATTTCTGTAATATATCATTCATTCTATCAAATGAGACCGAAAAAATGAGAATATGACCATAACCATACAAAAATATACCGCTAAGCGGCCGCTAATGGCTGAGAAGTGAACTCCGCTATTTATGGTCTGATTTCTTTCATTTTTGGTGTACGTGAAGAAGTATATTTCCATCATACATTGCCCAAGTTTGAATAAGATAACCCAACAAACAACTGAGAAAATAATAATAATAATAATAATATCTTTATTTACTACACGTACATGTACAAGGTATACAGGCCTAGCTGACATCAGTGACATACTACTGTATAGAAAGCTGCTTGTTATGCAGAGTATTTCAAGAAAATTAGGTCAGTGTCCCAGGATAACATGCACACTAGTCGGCTAACACCCAGGTACCCATTTACTGATGGGTAAACATAGACAGTAGGTGTAAAGAAACACGCTGGGAGTAGAATATTTACCAAAAATCATATATTGCTAACCCAAGCCAGGCACTAAAAATAAGCCACGTTGACTTTTTTTGGGTTATCCTAGGTTCTCTACACATATGCTGCTGTGTGAGATAATCTATAGAGAGAAAATAACTTTTTTGTTTCAGGTTTATGGTGCAGTATGAGTGTATATCACAGCCCTGTGCTACACTGTTTTCTCTAATATAAGCCCCCAGGACAGGGATAGGAGAATGGTATTTGTATACATATCCTCTTCATACCTTCGTCGAATTGCTCGGTGTTATGACAAATATTATTCATTCTGGAGTATTTAACATGTTTTATGTTATTTATATTGTTTCTTATGTCATATTAGATCAATTGTGATAGGCAAATAAGCTGTAGTGTTGATATTAGCGTAATAATAAAGCATATTCTCCTGCTTCATGAGACTGAGCTCATGGCAACCGACAGTGGCTTCAAAGCCACCTTATCTTTAATGGATAATGTACTGTGTAGGTGCTTTACATAATGAGAAGCATTTCTTTTATTCATTGGAACCATGGCTAGGGCTAAAAGTAAGCAGGTTAAAACAATAATTGGAGAAAAAGAAATTGGAATGACGTATGCAGCAAGTAGTGCCACCAAACAGTACCAGCAGGTTGGTGGAAATTTGAAATTATGCTAGCCAAAATTAGTGCCGAATAACTGAAGGAACCAAATAACTGATTGCCGGATTTGTGATGGCGGACCTGTACTTTATATGCAGAGCAAGCATTTGTCCCCCCCTCCCCCTTAACCAAACTCACTATGCTGATGAAAGGTTCTTTATCCAAGTAATTGGATATGTTCTCCCTTGGATTAAATCTGATTGTCTCCAACTTTGTAGGCCGTGTATGAGCCCAACAGGTTAATGCTTCACCACAATAATAATAAATGTGTGGCAATGTTTCGCTTGATGTAAAGCTTTGAGTCCAGACATGATTAAGCTTTATGCAAAGCAAAGTATTGTCACAGTAAAAGCTTGCTCTGTGTACTTTTCTGATATAATGTTTGCCATTGTTCATTTATCAGCTGATATGCCTTAACCCTTAAATGGTCCAAACTTATATATACGTTTTTTCAACATCTGAAAGTATGTAAAAAAATGTAGATCTTCTTTTTTGTTTTACATTTGAAAACGTGTAAAAAAAACTTTTATCTACATTTTTTTTTGTTATATTTGAAAATATGTAAAAAACAAGTAGATCCACTTTTGTAGCAATACAAATTTGAACGTCGATCTGTTTGGACCGTTTAAGGGTTAAATATAAATTGGTGGGTAGTAGAGTTCCTCTGCATTTTAGTTTCAGATTTAGGCTCGTGTCTCGTTTGGTCATGTTCAGTTTTAAAATGTTTTGGTTAAATTTTTTTAAAGGTTTCTCTTCCAGACAGTATCTTTGAATTTCATATACAGTATATGGCTATGTGTACTGTAACTTAAAATGTACCTGAATTCATAGTTATAAATTAAAAAAAAATGGCATCCTCTCTTTTTTACATTTTTTTTTTTTTCAACATGTTGGCCATTTCCCACCAAGGCAGGGTGACCCAAAAAGAAAGAAAAAAAACTTTCATTACCATTCAACACTTTCACCATCATTCATATATAATATAATATAATATAAGTTTCTTTGCAGAGGTGCTCAAATACTACAGTTTAGATGTCCCTCCAAACTGCCAATATCCCAAACCCCTACTTTAAAGTGCAGGCATTGTACTTCCCATTTCCAGGATTCAAGTCCAGCTAACCGGTTTCCCTGAATCCCTTCACAAAATATTACCCTGTTCACACTCCAACAGCTTGTCAGGTCCCAAAAAACATTTGCCTCCATTCACTCTTGTCTAACAGGCTCATGCATGCTTACTGGAAGTCCAAGCCCCTCACCCACAAAACCTCCTTTACCCCCTTCCCTCCAACCTTTTCGAGGTTTAGTTCCAGTCGCTCTTACTTTTTTTTTTTTTTCCTCCAAAGAATTTCTTCCTGCCTTACTATTGTGTAGTATATTCCTAGCATGTTGGAATTTTGAGTGATTGGATTTCAATATTTCTTAATGTTCCAATTTGATTTTTCTAGCTTTCCAATTTCATCTGTTGGAGTACTGAAAAAATTGGTAACTTTGCATTTGCACCTTAAAACATGTCTTAATGTAATTAAAATAGAAAAGTTCAAAGACTTTAAATGGAATATGAGGATAGTGAAGGCATTTTAATTACTATTTGGACAAAAAAGGAAATGATATTTACACAAGTTTTAGAAGCATGTAGAAAAGGAGAATTTATTGCCAGCAACAGGGAGTGTCCTGATTTAATCAGAGTTGCAGAAATGTCAAAATGAAGAGTAAAATGATGGCAATGCAGAATACATAGGATAATAGAACAGTCAAGAATGAATTATGTAAAGACAAGGAGAGAGTTAAGTGACATAGTATTGAAGACCAAGATAGTAGATATTGCTTCACATTCTAATAAGAAAGAAATTGCCCATAAAGGACCATGTAACAAGGCTAAAGAAGGTGGGTGGCTTCATTAATATGATGGGTATCAGAAAGCAGAGAAGAGAAGAGCAGGGCAACTGCTTCTAGATTCACATAACTAAGGATTAGTACACTTAGAAGACTGAAATTTACAACAATTCAGTTAGATTTGGACCATTAATTGGTCACTGTGACTAATGGTTCAAGTCAGACCAAAACATCGTCATAAGTTTATCTCCTAAATGTGGTTTATTTGCGTACTGTTCTAGCATTATGCAAATTGGGAGGTTTAGCACTTTATTTGATTATAATAATAATGCAAATTGGGGATGGCAAGAGAAGACTTGACACACAATCTTGGAAGGACAAAACTCCATATGTGGATCAAAAAGGACCTGGCAGTAACTGTATCAGTAAATATGCAAATAAACCACATAAATTGGCAGCATATGCAAGGCAAATAGGCCTAAAAACTGCTGTGTGGAAAGTAAACCTGGTTTTTCTTGGACTTTATATGATGTGTATGGATAGTCAGAGTATGGTATGTAGCATCAGCATGTAGCCCTCACTTGATCCATTAATGATTCTGGGGACCATTCCTGCAGCCTTTGATCAGGCCTCCTAATTTGGAAAGGAAATGTTACAGGAATAAGTAAAAATTATAAGATTTATCTGTCATCTTACATTTTCACAAAACAGCAATAAAAAGAGCAGCAATATTATAAAGGCAAAGCTTTTAACGAGTTTAGTGCTTGGTTATGATTATAACAATTTTAACAAGTAAATGTTTCTCGCTCAGCAGGATGGTAGTACTTCCTGGATAGTTGCTGTTTACCATTCTACCTTGTTAAGAGGCTTTTTAAAGTCTATAGGTTTATATACCAGAATATTCCAGAGCTGAGGAATTTAAACTGAAAGAAAAGGATAAAGAAACTAAGCTTAACTTTCGAGAGATATCTGGATCAATGTATGATAATGACATACAATATATGTACATGCAATATTTGACAGTGATGATAGGGAAAGAGTTTGACAATGGAAACTATAAACTCAGGTGAGTCACAGTAATGTTAGAAAGTATTTAATCAGTCTCATGGTGTGAAGCATGCAAATGAGATGGATAAGGAAGTGGTGGAAGCTGTGAAGCCAGACACCTGTTATTCTGGCCAACTCAAGATAAATCATAATAAATGACTGTCGATGAATAAACATAAGAATGGATGGGGGCGCAAACCATGGTCTTGGAATGTAGCAGATCCAGCACTGTGTCTGAGCTACGAGCTTTGGGTAAAGAAGCATCTCATAAGTGGTCTTTGAAATCTTCCTGTTGTATGAGGACCACAGTTTTAGTCACTATCCATTCTTCTGTTTATTCACTGACAGTTTATTATGACTTATCTTGCTGTAGGATCCTTTTGAGTTTAGGATTTGATTATAGTATTATGACTTCAAGTTTATAGATTTTGTGACTCCCAAGGGTATGAGAATAGATGTACTATGAAAGCTTTTAGAGCTGTGTGAAGAGATAATAGGGTCACAGATGGTTGAATTCCCTGCCCATTTTTTCTGTATTAACAACTCTGCACCATGAACTTAATCTGTTCCTGTAACTACAAATAGGTAAATACACTAAGTATGAACATTTATTTAAGGATTTTAAGTATAGAATTTCCTGTTATATAAAAGGTTTATTTTTATTTTGTAATTTTTTATAAAAAGCATCTGTTGCTTTAATTAAAGTTAAAATTAAATTTTACATTCAGTGTGGTCCTTTATGTATTTTGTTCAAAGGTTAAATTAACCAACAAAATTTCTTTTAATCAAGTATGTAATTCAAAAATATTAAGGAATATACCCATAACTTTTCTTGACAAACTTTCTATGTATTGGGTGTTTTAAGAAGTTGGTCCTGTAATAAACACAATTGTATAAAAAGAATATAATAACATTTACCGTTCATAAAATGTGTAAAAAAAAAAAATTGTTGAAACTGGAATCTCGATGCTATATTTTATTGTATATCAGTTTTGTATAAATTTGAATAAGATGACAGAAAGGTTGTAATAAATATTTAGTGAAATTTTTGTGGATTTTTTTTTTTGTGTGTGTGTAAAGGAAATATTCATGTTTATTACTTTTTTCTTTTTCTTCATTATTTTCCTCTTCCCTAAAGCAAAGGAATATGTATATCCCTGCATTATTCAAATAACACTCAAGATTTCCCTTGAAAATGTCAGTCACCACTTTTGATACAATTAAGATGTATATAAAAGATTTGATAAGTATTATATGAAAAATTTATACAAATGACATTACACTTAGCCTATTATAAAATTTATATTCTTCAATGATATATATATAAAGTTATAAAGTGCAAGTACTCTACACTTTGTTACTTCTCCCCCCTCCCCCTTTTTTTTTTCCTAACTGCTAATGGCAGTGTAAAATGCAACTTTGTCTAACCTTATTTTGTGTCTACTTGTAATGGTTCTGGGAGCTGCCACACCTGCAGCCTTCTTGAATCAGGCTGTCTCCTCCCATTATCTATGTAGGCTGACAGGGATTATTTCACACAGGGTCTTGTGCCATGTGTTTATCAATGCAAGCTTAGGATAGTAATACAGATAAAGAATTTTGTATAGTGAAACATTCAGTTTTTATCCTTGTTTTTAATGTATATTTTTCTAGACTGTAGATATATTTAATTACAAAAGCAGTCCAGACAATTTATATTCTCAAACTGTATTTAAAAATTAAAAAAAAAAAAAACATTGCACCAACTTTTCTCACATTGCAAAAAGAATAACAGTGGTAAAGAGCTGCACTTTAATGCAACAATTTAATACGTACATGTTTACACTTTTTGTTAAGGTGCTTTAACTGTCAAGGTTATTAGCATTGTAATACATGGTAAAGTATTGATATATACTTGTAAGTGTTCATAACACTCTACAACCAAAAGAAATGTGTGCCCAGATATTAAAATAAAAACTTTCTTATAGTTCATGATTTTTTAAATATGGGTATAAAGTTAAGTAAAGTATTATTTTAGTTTTCAAGCCTGTTTAAATTATCTTGTATTTGTTTGGCTTTTAAAGCAAGCCATTAACTACTGTATGTACTTGTTTTACTCAAAATAGTGTATTAACAGTGAAAGTCCTCATAGTTACATTTTTCATTAATCATTTAACTGTGTAGTTTGCAAATCAGAGCTTCTTTGTCCAACTTTATTAAGAGACTGTACAAAAAAAAATTATTTCTGGAGTCGGGTATTGTAAGCTATTTGCAAAAACTGCCTGTCATCATGTATAAAATTCAAAATAATAATAGTGAAAGGAAATTTTACACATCCATAAATAGTATATATACAGTGGAACCTCTACTTACGAGTTTAATCTGTTCCATGACCTTGCTCGCTTCTGGATTTGCTCGTTTGCAGAGTCAGTTTTCCTCGTTTAAATTAATAATTGAAAATGAATTAATTCGTTCCAGTGGAATTGCAAGCACCAGAAAATACTTCAATAATTTCCCTAATATCGACTCTATGGCTTATTTATCTATCACAATTCATGTAATATGACAGAATAAACAATATTAATAACATAAAAACATCATACATACACTAGAACGAATTACATACATGTCATTATGTATGTGGCTAGTGGTGGTGATAGCGGCCATTGTTGTTGGGGTTTATAGGGCCACCACAGCAGCCATTCCTGCGCCTGACCACGTGTGTAGAGAACCTAGGATAACCCAAAAAAGTCAGAGCAACTTATAAGCGCTACACTTTGTCACTGCTGCTTCACATTGTCTGCCACTGCTACCTCATGTTGTCTGTCAATTTCAAGATACTTTTCATCATGAACCAATCAAAATCATATCTATTTCTGAAGTATATCTTCCTTTCTATCAAATGAGACCAAAAAAATGAGAATACAACCATAAAAAAACCATACAAAAATATACCACCACTAAGGGAAGGCTAATGGCTGAGAAGTGAACTTCTTTACCAAGCATAAAGATACTGTTTTTTGTTGGGTCCCTGGTCATGTTGACGTACAGGGCAATGAACAGGCAGACACTGCTGCATGGTCAGCAGTACATGACCTACCAGTTTCATGTAGAGGTATTCCATTTACGGACTATTTTGCTGCAATATCTTCCCAACTTCACACCCGTTGGTCTACTATGCTCGGCAACAAACTTCAATCTATTAAACCGAGTATAGGTTACTGGCCGTCTTCTTGTCACCAGTGTCGAGGTTGGGAGACTACTCTCTCCCGTCTTCGCATTGGCCATACTCGTCTTACTCATGGATATCTCATGGAGAGGCGCCCTGCTCCTCTCTGTGAGAATTGCCAAGTTCCATTATCAGTCAGCCACATTCTGTTGGACTGCCCACTTTATCAACGAGTACGCAGAATTTACCTCTGTCGTCGTCTTCACTCTGCTGCTCTCTCTTTACCTTCCCTTCTCGCTGATGGACCCACCTTTCATCCAGACTCTCTCATTGACTTTTTGACAACAACTGACTTACTTCACAAATTCTGATACCTTCAGCCCTTTCTACTTCAATCTCTTGCTACCCTCTACCCCCGTACTATCCCCTGCCCCGCTGTTTTCTGTAACCTACTGATCATCCCTCCTCCCTTCTGCCATCCAATACCCTCGCTTCCTTCCCTACCCTGCAGGGCTGTATAGCCCTTGTGGCTTAGCGCTTCTTTTTGATTATAATAATAATGAGAAGTGAACTCTGTTATTTATAGTCCGATGTCTTTAATTTATGTTCAGAAGCATCTTTCCATCATATATTGCCCAAGTTTCAATAAGATAGTCCAACAAACAACCGAGATCCAGTTCCCTATATCAAGAGCAAGAGCCCCTCACCAGCGTCAAGGAACCTCCCTTGAGGCCCGCTTGCATCTGGAAATTTTGCTCATGTCTGGAAGCAAAAAATCGACAGAGTGACTGCTCGTATCTGGAAAAACTCGCACGTGGATGCACTTGTAAGTAGAGGCTCCACTGTACTACTAAAAGCACGAGTACTATATTAAACTACAGTACAGTAAAACCCTGATTAATGGATTTTAAATCTTGATTGACAAAATTGTGGCCGGACATTGACCATTAGGTAAATTTTAGGCTTTAATGGATTTAGTCCATTCATTCTGCAAATTATCTATTAATTTTAGAATCATGGAAAAAATTATCATAATTCACATTTAATGGACAATTGGCATTAAGGATACCACCATCCCTATTAATCTGTAGAGACTTCACTGCTCTTATTACAGTAATTAGCCACTATTCAAAAGTTTGTATTTTTTTCTCAACATAACCTTAAAATGTTGTGGGATTAGTCGTATGTTAAATATTTAAGCTTACTGTTTGCTTTTACTAATTTTCTTTCAAAATACTGTGTCTTAAAGCTTAAATTTACTACAAGATTTTATTCAGGATAATCTTCTGAAAAATATTTTACCAATTAGAAAATAAATTTGAATGAAATACAGTATACAAGTACAGTAGTCCATTAATGTCACTGATGCAATCCAGGAGAAAATAATGTTGAATTCTCCCATAGGTGCAATGTTATAAACTGAGGAAAAACTCAGTTGATCAAAGCAACATGAAAATGTTGTATAATTTTGCCACATCTTCAAAGATCATACAACTTTCAAACATAACAAGTAATCAAGAGCTACTTTTAAGATATAATTTCCATTGTACTGTACGTTATGCACAAAAACATTCATTAGACTACCTGTATTGTATGCTGTGATGAGTGGGAAATTGTCATCTTCAATAGTATTTCTTGTGAAGCTCATTGCACACACTGTTTTGGAGAAATATAAAGCCAGTGAATATATTTTTAGTTAAATCTACATAATGTATATAATATGAAGATTATATAATGTGTGTAGTATTGCATTTAAAATATAATGTACATAGTGTGAAGGTTATATAGTACATGTGAATTTTATTCATAAAAAATAAATATTTGGTAAATACAGATGTAAAAAAATTATAATATTAAAAGAATTTAGTAATTTGATCATAACTATTAGACTGCTAATTGTGTATTGCACTTTAAAAATACTTGTTATAGAGCATAATTGATTTTGAGGTACAGGTTTCCCTCACTTTTTTTTTTTTTTGCAAATTCACTTATTTGTGGCATCTCTTTCTACCAGAATTTGTGATGTGATAAAAATTCATTCTTGTGACTGGAGTGGGTGGTGGCTGTGATTTTTTTTCCTTGTATGCGGTCAACCAAGTCCAGCACCAATTGATTTTTTAACACTTCATGAGACACACTTGATAACAAACAGATTTGGGCATGGTAAATACAATGAACATATTCTGAAAGAAATCCTATAATTGATTTTCAGTTTAAGTGTTTGTGTACCAGAAGAAAATGGACATCCAGCCAGACAATTTCTTGAATGATCTTTAAATGCTACTTTATGCTGGTTTACTTTGACACTAAATAAGATACATTATGCATGGTAAATACACAGCATATTCTGAACAAAATTCTATGGTTGGTTTTCAGTATCAAGTGCCTTGTGCCAAGTTAAAAGAAAATGGACACCTGGTCAGATGAAGTTGAGTTGCTCTGACACAAGTCTGAACTAGGGGTGGAGGGAGGAAATAGTTGAAGATGTGTGTTCACAGGTTCATAATGTAAGCACTTCAATCCAGACAAAGACAGATTAGTTGGTTAGTGGAAGGAGGAGGAGGATTATGATTAAATTTCTATATCTCCTCAGTTTTGCTTTCAACCCATTGTATATATTTTTGGTATATGATATGCTAATATTGTGTATTGTTCCAGCCATGGTATTGACTTTATTCTTTATTGACCTTATATTTTTTTGTGTTAGCAGAAGTCAGGAAATGGGGAATTTGCAAAACCTCAAAACAAATCTCTATCTTTCACATTGTGATGGGTTCACTTTATGCCATCACTCAGGAATTCATCTGTTGCACAATGTGAGGGACGCCTGTATATTTAACACTTTAATCCTGAGGCCATTAAAATGTGTTCTCGATAAAATATGTCGTATCTATAGTTCCAGTAAGAGAAAGTAACCACTGGGATTTGCTGTGGTTGTCATTCATGATTTCATTATTTTAATTGTTTGGTATTAAATTTAATGTATATAAATTGAAAAATGCAGTACTATTTTTTTTAAACAGTTCTGCATGTTTGTAATTCTCAATACAAATGTCCTGGGCCTAGGTGGTATTTTTTTTTTTTAATTTCCAGCTGGTAAAATGTCAAGTGACACTGCAATAATAATACTCAAGGCAATGAGTATTAGGCAGGAAACAGTAATTAAGCACATAATGTAGATAAGAGGAATACAGTGGATCCCCGAGTTTCATGATTAATCCGTTCCAGAGAGCCCGCAGAAGGTCGAAATTCACGAAACTCGAAACCATTTTCCCCGTAAGAAATAATGGAAATAAAATTAATCCGTTCCAGACACCCAAAAATATTAAAATATTTTTTTTTTCAAATTAAATAAAGATTTACATAATGAAAACAATCAGAAATCAAGTACGTGCATTTAAAATAAATAACAACATTACACTTACCTTTACTGAAGACTTCTGGGTGGATGGAAGATGGGAGGAGGTGATAGGAAGGTGTACACTATTGTTTGGAAGGAGAATCTCCTTCCATTAGGACTTTAGGTAGCAAGTCCTTATCTGGGGTTACTTCCCTTCTTTTAATGCCACTGGGAACAACTTGAGAGTCACTGGACCCCTGGCGCACAAAATTTCTATCCAGAGAGGTCTTTTTCTGGCATTTCTTTAAGATTTCCCTGAAGTGGGACACAACACTGTCATTGTACATGTTACAGATACGGCTTGTTTCAGCTTGGTCAGGGTGATACTTTTCAACAAAACTTTGCAACTCATTCCACACATGTCCTTAATCACTGAAGAAGGCACCTCATCCACTCCCTCTTCCTCCTCCTCTGAAGCAAGTTCCTTGGCTGTGGTCTGATGCTGTTCCAGTTGAAGCTCTTGCAGTTCATCAGTGGTTAGCTCTTCCCTGTGGTCCTCCTCCAACTCTTCCACATCCCCATCACTCACTTTATTTACCAAAGGGCTTGCACTAGCTTTCCTTGGGTCCATGATGACTTATTTAGCAGTTGCAAGCACAAAAAACAATGAATTATTATGAAATGTATTGTATGAACCCGCGGGGTGATGGTCACGTGTTGGTAAACAATGGCACACTGAGCGTGAATGGCGTGGGAGACTGGCTTTGTGTGTGCGGTGACGGGCAGGCGGGTACCGGAGTTGCCGAAACACAAGTTTTTTCACGAAACTCAAGGCCAAATTTTTCCAAAAAAAACTTGCCGAAGGTCGAATTTCACGAAAGTCGAGGCTGCCGAAACTCGGGGGTCCACTGTATCTTGAAACAAATTTTTTTCGTGTCTTAGATCACATGACCATGTGATTCTAATAACTTGCTAATTTGTTTTCTTTTTATAATTCATGAAAATAATTTAATAGTAATTATACATTAATTGGAAAAGGTGTTCCTCAGATTTTGACCATTGACGTAAGTTTTACATTCGTGCATTTATTGTAAAATCACCGTTGTGCCTAGGATGTAGTCCAGTTGGGCTAGCACTATTTTTTTTAAACTATCTTCAGATGCTGTAATTCAATTTTTACATTTTATTTCATTACTTCTTTGCACATTTTGATTAACTTAATGAAATAAACCCATTTTCTGTTGACACATCTGAGGCAAGTACTGTAGATTTTTTTTTGCTAATAAACCTGTCAAATTTATATCCTTGTGAAGAACCACTTATCACTTAGATTTGATCAGATGCACTTTAACTTGAATATACAGTAATGTAACAGTCTAGTGCTAAAAAGTCCAGTAGTGTGCTGGATGGATATGGATATCCATCCAGGATGCTGCATTAGACTTTCTCCCAATAATTAAAAACAAACTTATATGCTGCTATAAGAACATAAGAAAGAAGGAACACTGCAGGAGGCCTGTTGGCCCATACTAGGCAGGTCCTTTACAATTCATCCCACTAACAAAACATTTGCCCAACCCAGATACTAGTCCACCTGCATGAACCAGGAAGTGTGATTGATCATTCAAATGTGCACAAAAAATGCACACATGCATGTGTATACAATAGGTCTCCCTCTATTCATACTATTCTTCAGTTAGTTCAGTGAAGTTAATATACAGTAGGGCCCCACTTTATGGTGTTTTGCGAATACGAACACTTCAAATTATAACCAAAACTCATTATACGTCTCCCTCCCCCCCAACCTGACTCACTTATAGGTCTCCGTGCACCACTGTTAGCACCTTCCACGAGCTCCACTCCATGTCTCGAAACTTCCTAAATTTCAAGTGTTGTAAAGTAATTGTGTATTTTATATATACATGGACCCCCGGTTTTTGTCAGGTGCAGAAATTGTACAATTCGGATTTCAAGCATTTTTTTGGCGAAATTTTCTCCCGGGTTTTGTACGTCTGCTCAGAAATCGTCCATATCAGACGCGTCCAACCACCCGGGATGCCACTTCTCATGCATACCAGACTCGGTCTGCCTCTCGTTGAGTTAGCAATACTCCATGCATACATCCATTGTTTTTGTGCTTGTTTATTGATTGCAGCTGTGAAATAAGCCACAATGGGGCCAAAGTAAGTTCAGAGTGTCAGCCCTTTGACAAAGACGACGAGAAACACGATAGAATTCAAGAAAACTTTTAGCAAAATATGAAAGTGGCATATGTGTGGCCAGGATATATGGGAAGCTGACAACAAACAGTTCCAGCCTGGTGAAGAAAGCAGAAATCAAGGAAGCTGATGTTGCAAAAGGAGTAAACAGGCTAATGAAACAGAGATTACAAACAATCGAGGATGTGGAGAAGTTGTTGGTGTGGATCAATGTAAAACAGTGGGAGATAGTGTTGCGGAGGACTTTGATACCTGAAGCCCTTATGGAGGGGGATTCCCCTTCCAAACAATCTCTCCCCTCCTCGCCTTCTTCCATACGCCAACAAGTGTCTTCAAAAAAGATATGTAATAGTGATTTAAATATTTATCCATTAAAATTAGTGCTTTATATTTCTCATTTTTTTCTGTATGTAAAATTATAGTTATTCTCTCTAAAATGTATTTTTGGGTGTCTAGAATGGATTAATTGGATTTACATTATTTCTTATGGGAAATATTACTTCGGTTTTTGTCCATTTCGGATTTTGGCCGACCTTCTGGAACGGATTAAGGATGAAAACTGGGGTATTACTGTACTCTGATAATTACATTTGTGTACCTGTACCTAAATAAACTTACACATGGTGCTGGAGTGCAGGTACACATTAAAATCACTAAGAGTATCTTGTTAGTCTTGAAGATGCTGTTGGAGTGTGAGCAAAGTAACATTTATGAAGGGGAAACCGGCAGGCCGGAGTTGAGTCCTGGAGATGGGAAGTACAGTGCCTGCACTCTGAAGGAGGGGTGTTAATGTTGCAGTTTAAAAACTGTAGTGTAAAGCACCCTTCTGGCAAGACAGTGATGGAGTGAATGATGGTGAAAGTTTTTCTTTTTCGGGCTACCCTGCCTTGGTGGGAATCGGCCAGTGTGATAATAATCACTATGGGGTGCTTTAAATGTATATTACATTAATATAGACATTTTCATTAATCCATCAACGATATTTTCTCAGAATTATATAAGAAACGCGTTACTTGACATACAAACATGTTCACCCACAGTAGAAAAAATTGACAAATATGAGATGTGGCAGCTTATGAATTACTGCCAGAATTACGTTTTCTCTAGCCCAACACCAGAGAAAATATGCACACGATAGTATTACTGGGGGCAACTGCAGAAAATTAGACCCTTGTCAGTTTAGCGCTTTGATTATAATGTAGAAGATTCCTTTCGTATGCCTTCACTCGTAGCATCATTCCCTCTAAAAATGGTGTGTTGCATGAGAATGGGAATGTTGCTGTTTATTCTACTGCACCAACGTGAAGACAACTTGTAAACAATGTAAGGTGTTTGCATTCTGGTAAAATCTTCACAAACATATACGAGAATGAACGTATGTAAACCGTAAGTGTACAGGTGTTAATATGCATTTGTCTGTTTACATTCTCGGCATCTTGTTTATGATGGCATCTAAGTTTAGTCGTTAGAAATTATTAAACTTGGTGAACAAGGTATGTCGATGGTAGTAATAATTGCTCTGGGGTGCTTTAAATTTGTCATTTCATGTAGGTGTGGGAACTACCATACCTGACTTTCGCCTCTCGCCCTACATTAAGACTACACATAGTTTAAGGTAAGTAATGCGTGTACTATGTGCGTTTTACTTTATTTTTAATGCCTAGTTCTGCTAACTTAATATATGTTGGTGTAAACTTATCTGGCATTTATAGGTGGAAAAAAAGGGTGTTCCACTTTACGGTGGCAGCCTGGAAACTAAACTGCAGTATATGTGGGGCCCTACTGTACACTGTTTTAAATGGGTCCTTAAAATGCAAACAAAAATCTAAACATATTCTATGTGATCAACATACATAAAGTGGAGCAAGTAAGTGCACATGCTTTTTTTTTTTTTTTTTTTTTTTTTTAACTCTACAACTATCTCCTGTCAAGGCAAGGTGGCCCAAAGGAGAAAAGGTCCTATGGAAATTAGCCTATGATGTCTTTTTGTGGTTTTCCTAAAATCATTATTTGTCATCTATATACCTATACTGTATTTCTATGAAAAATTAACTATAAAATTTTTTTTATAACATGTGTATGTATAGTGAGTTTTGGTCATAATTTGAATTGTCCATATTAAGAGAACACCATAAAACGGTGTCCTACTGTATATTTAACGTGAAAATAATTTGAAAATAGCAGTTTGCTGCCATTCCAGGTTAAAATCTTTAATTGTCCACTATAAGTGCTCATCTATGTACTGTATTCACAAATACTAAATCCATAAATTAACAATGCAAAAATATTTTTTTATTTTTTTTTGTGTTAAATTTGCAAAAACAGGCTAGTGACAAGCGATTGAATCTATTGTTGAGATGTTTGTCACATGCAGGTAATATATCTTTACTCCCTTCAAGTTCCCCCCCCCCATTTGGAACAAGACTATTCAAATAATTCTTTTTAATCTTATCCTGTATTTAATATAATCCTTGTGGTTTAGTGCTTCTTTCTGATTATAATAATGTATTTAATCTTGGTTCAAGCAATGATAAGTACTACAGACAAACGTAGAGAAAAATCACTAAGCAGTGATGATAAAATCCGAGCCATAGTCACTTTTATGTTTGCCTGTGGCCATCTTATTTCGCTAATCACTCGTAGAAAGCCTTTTGAGTATACAAAGTAGTTTGATTAACTCCTTTGTATTTATTATGCATAGTCACAAACCACTTCTGATAGGTTGTTCATAATACGTAATCTTGATTTTCGTATGCTCTTAATGTGAGAGAAATTTGTGGAATGGTTATATATTTTTATTAATTCTGGACACATTCTAACCAGATTTCAGGTATTCTGACTAGGTGCCTCAATATCAATGCAATTATTCCTTGATTAACAATGCAATTTTGTGTTTTCTTTCAGGTAAATGTTGTTAGTAGTTAAAAATGTTAGAGGTTCAAGACAGTGTAGTAAATAAAAAATAAAGTATTCCTAGTATTTTCTATTACCATACAAGTTTGCTGCTTATTTTGAATATAGCAATGTATCTCTTAACTTTTGATTGCCAAGAACTTCCGTCGTCAGTCTACACTGCAGGACAGTTTACAAGTCAGAGTCGATCTCTACACCACAACTGTGTAGAAATTGCTGGCACTTCAGCCAACCAGTGAAATATTGCAGGTCAAATGGCAGAATGCCCAAAGTGGTGCTGCATCCCCTCAAGGGAGGTTCCTTGATGCCACATGTCTATGGTGATTGTACTCACCTATTTGTGGTTGCAGGGGTCGATTCACAGCTCCTGGCCCCGCCTCTTCGCTGATTGCTACTAGGTCCTCTCTCTCCCTGCCCCATGAGCTCTATCATACCTCGCCTTAAAACTATGTATGGTTCCTGCCTCCACTACATCCTTTTCTAGGCTACTCCATGGCCTGACTACTCTATGACTGAAGAAATACTTCCTAACATCCCTTTGATTCATCTGAGTCTTCAACTTCCAATTGTGACCTCTTGTGTCTGTGTCCCATCTCTGGAACATCCTGTCTTTGTCCACCTTGTCTATTCCGCGCAGTATTTTATATGTCGTTATCATGTCTCCCCTGACCCTCCTGTCCTCCAGTGTCGTCAGGCCGATTTCCCTCAACCTTTCTTCGTAGGACAATCCCCGTAGCTCTGGGACTAGTCTTGTTGCAAACCTTTGCACTTTCTCTAATTTCTTGACGTGCTTGACTAGGTGTGGATTCCAAACTGGTGCTGCATACTCCAGTATGGGCCTGACGTAGATGGTATACAGGGCCTTAAACGAATCCTTGCTGAGGTATCGAAACGCTATCCGTAGATTTGCCAGGCGCCCGTATGCTGCAGCAGTTATCTGATTGATGTGTGCCTCAGGAGATATGCTCGGTGTTATACTCACCCCCAGATCTTTTTCCTTGAGTGAGGTTTGCAGTCTTTGGCCATCTAAACTATATTGTGTCTGCAGTCTTCTTTGCCCTTCCCCAATCTTCATGACTTTGCATTTGGCAGGGTTAAATTCAAGGAGCCAGTTGCTGGACCAGGCTTGTAGCCTGTCCAGATCTCTTTGTAGTCCTGCCTGATCCTCGTCCGATTCGATTCTTCTCATTAACTTCACATCGTCTGCAAACAAGGACACTTCTGAGTCTATCCCTTCCATTATGTCGTTCACGTATACCAAGAACAGCACAGGTCCTAGGACTGACCCCTGTGGAACCCCGCTTGTCACAGGCGCCCACTCTGACACCTCGTCGCGTACCATGACTCGTTGTTGCCTCCCTGTCAGATATTCTCTGATCCATTGCAGTGCCTTTCCTGTTATGTGTGCCTGGTCCTCTAGCTTTTGCAGTAACCTCTTGTGAGGAACTGTGTCGAAAGCCTTCTTGCAGTCCAAAAATACGCAGTCGATCCACCCCTCTCTCTCTTGTCTTACTTCTGTCACCTTGTCATAAAACTCTAGTAGGTTTGTGACACAGGATTTTCCTTCCCTGAAACCGTGCTGGTTGTCAATTATACACTTGTTTCTTTCCAGGTGCCCCACCACTCTCCTCCTGATGATCTTCTCCATGACCTTGCATACTATACACGTTAGTGATACAGGTCTGTAGTTCAGTGCCTCATGTCTGTCTCCCTTTTTAAAAATTGGGACTACATTTGCCATTTTCCATACCTCAGGGAGTTGCCCAGTTTCAAATGTGTTGAAGATCTTTGTTAATGGCTCACACAATATCTCTGCTCCCTCTTTAAGGACCCATGGAGAGATGTGTGTGTGAGCGTGCGCGCGTGTGTGTGTACTCACCTATTTGTGGTTGCAGGGGTCGAGTCATAGCTCCTGGCCCCGCCTCTTCACTGATTGCTACTAGGTCCTCTCTCTCCCTGCTCCATGAGCTTTATCATACCTTGCCTTAAAACTATGTATGGTTCCCGCCTCCACTACTACACTTTCTAGGCTATTCCACGGCTTGACTACTCTATGACTGAAGAAATACTTCCTAACATCCCTTTGATTCATCTGAGTCTTCAACTTCCAATTGTGACCTCTTGTGTCTGTGTCCCATCTCTGGAACATCCCGTCTTTGTCCACCTCGTCTATTCTGCGCAGTATTTTATATGTCGTTATCATGTCTCCCCTGACCCTCCTGGCCTCCAGTGTTGTCAGGCCGATTTCCCTCAACCTTTCTTCGTAAGACAATCCCTGTAGCTCTGGGACTAGTCTTGTTGCAAACCTTTGCACTTTCTCTAATTTCTTGACGTGCTTGGCTACGTGTGGATTCCAAACTGGTGCTGCATACTCCAGCATGGGCCTGACGTAAATGGTATACAGAGTCTTGAACGAATCCTTACTGAGGTATCGGAACGCTATCCGTAGGTTTGCCAGGCGCCCGTATGCTGCAGCAGTTATCTGATTGATGTGCGCCTCAGGAGATATGCTCTGTGTTATACTCACCCCCAGATGTTTTTCCTTGAGTGAGGTTTGCAGACTTTGGCCATCTAAACTATATTTGCCCTTCCCCAATCTTCATGACTTTCCATTTGGCAGGGTTAAACTCAAGGAGCCAGTTGTTGGACCAGTCTTGTAGCCTGTCCAGGTCTCTTTGTAGTCCTGCCTGATCCTCATCCGATTTGATTCTTCACATCATCCGCAAACAAGGATACTTCTGAGTCTATCCCTTCCGTTATGTCATTCACATATACCAAGAACAGCACAGGTCCTAGGACTGACCCCTGTGGAACCCCGCTTGTCACAGGCGCCCACTCTGACACCTCGTCACGTACCATGACTCGTTGTTGCCTCCCTGTCAGGTATTCTCTGATCCATTGCAGTGCCTTTCCTGTTATGTGTGCCTGATCCTCTAGCTTTTGCAGTAACCTCTTGTGAGGAACTGTATCGAAGGCCTTCTTGCAGTCCAAAAAAATGCAATCGATCCACCCCTCTCTCTTGTCTTCTGTCACCTTGTCATAAAACTCTAGTAGGTTTGTGACACAGGATTTTCCCTCCCTGAAACCATGCTGGTTGTCAATTATACACTTGTTTCTTTCCAGGTGCTCCACCACTCTCCTCCTGATGATCTCCATGACCTGGCATACTATACACGTTAGTGATACAGGTCTGTAGTTTAGTGCCTCATGTCTGTCTCCCTTTTTAAAAATTGGGACTACATTTGCCATCTTCCATACCTCGGGGAGTTGCCCAGTTTCAAATGATGTGTTGAAGATCTTTGTTAATGGTACACACAATATCTCTGCTCCCTCTTTAAGGACCCACGGAGAGATGTTGTCTGGTCCCACCGCCTTTGAGGTGTCAAGTTCGCATAGCAGCTTCTTCACCTCCTCCTTGGTTATATGTACCTCATCCAGCACTTGCTGGTGCACCCCCCTGCTCTGATTTCCTGGAGTCCTACTGGTTTCCACTGTAAATACTTCTTTAAATCTCGTGTTGAGCTCCTGACATACCTCCCGGTCGTTTCTTGTGAATTCCCCATCACCCTTCCTCAGTCTGATTACCTGGTCCTTGACTGTTGTTTTCCTCCTGATGTGGCTGTACAACAGCTTCGGGTCAGTCTTGACTTTCGATGCTATGTCATTTTCGTATTGCCGCTGGGCCTCCCTTCTTATCTGTGCATATTTGTTTCTGGCACTTCAGCTAATCTCTATATTTTCCTGAGTTCTCTGTCTTCTGTACCTTTTCCATTCTCTAGTACACCTAGTTTTTGCCTCCCTACACCTTTGGGTGAACCAAGGACTCGTTCTGTTCTTCCCATTATTTCTGTTTCCTTTGGGAACAAACCTCTCCTCTGCCTCCTTGCATTTTGTTGCGACATAGTCCATCATTTCTTGCATTGGTTTTCCTGTCAGTTCCCTCTCCCACTGAATGTCTTGCAGGAAGTTCCTCAAGCCTGAGTAGTTCCCCCTTTTGTAGTTTGGTTTTTCCCACCCTATTCCTGCTGCTCTCTCCACCTGGAGCTCAACTATGTAGTCGAAGCACAGGACCACATGATCGCTAGCTCCCAGGGGCCTTTCATACATGATATCCATGATGTCAGAACTACTCAAGGTGAATACAAGGTCCAGTCTTGCTGGTTCATCCTCTCCTCTCTCTCTGGTAGTGTCTCTAACATGTTGATGCATGAGGTTTTCCAGTACCACATCCATCATCTTGGCTCTCCATGTTTTGGGACCCCCATGGGGCTCCAGGTTTTCCCAGTCAATCTCCTTGTGATTGAAAACACCCATAACTAGTAACTTTGCTCCCCCCATGTGTGCTCTCCTGGCCACCTCGGCTAGTGTGTCGACCACTGCTCTGTTGCTCTCATCGTATTCTTATCTTGGCCTCCTGCAGTTCTGTGGTGGGTTGTACATTACTGCAATTATCACCTTATGTCCCTCAGACTGGATTGTCCCTACTAAGTAGTCCCTTTCGCCCGTGCCGTCCATTCCTTCCATTTTCTCAAACCCCCACTGGTTTTTAATGAGCAGTGCAACTCCTCCTCCCCCTCTCCTCCCTCTGTCTTTCCTGAGGATTTGATATCCGGATGGAAAGATTGAATCTGTTATTATTCTGGTGAGTTTTGTTTCTGTGAGTGCTATTATGTCTGGGGATGTCTCTTTGATTCTTTCGTGCCACTCCTCATACTTATTTGTTATTCCATCTGCATTTGTATACCACACCTTCAACTTCTTTTCTAAGATTGTGGTCTGGGAGGTGTATTGGGGTTGGGGAAGTGGGTGACCTGATAAGGAACTATGGGTGGTTGCTGTGGGGGTGGAGTTTGTAATGCAGTGGGTGGGGGCATTGGATGTGGCATGGGTGTTTTGGTTTAGAGTGTTTGGTTGCACTGGGGTTGACCTGGTTGGGAGGCTTCTATAGGAAGTTGTGAGGGAGGCTGTATGTGTGTGTATGTGTGTGTGTGTGTGTGTGTGTGTGTGTGTGTGTGTGTGTGTGCGTGCGCATGTGTGTACTCACCTAGTTGAGGTTGCGGGGGTCGAGTCCGAGCTCCTGGCCCCGCCTCTTCACTGATCGCTACTAGGTCACTCTCCCTGAACCGTGAGCTTTATCATACCTCTGCTTAAAGCTATGTATGGATCCTGCCTCCACTACATCGCTTCCCAAACTATTCCACTTACTGACTACTCAGTGGCTGAAGAAATACTTCCTAACATCCCTGTGATTCATCTGTGTCTTCAACTTCCAACTGTGTCCCCTTGTTACTGTGTCCAATCTCTGGAACATCCTGTCTTTGTCCACCTTGTCAATTCCTCTCAGTATTTTCTATGTCGCTATCATGTCCCCCCTATCTCTCCTGTCCTCCAGTGTTGTCAGGTTGATTTCCCTTAACCTTTCCTCGTAGGACATACCTCTTAGCTCTGGGACTAGTCTTGTTGCAAACCTTTGCACTTTCTCTAGTTTCTTTACGTGCTTGGCTAGATGTGGGTTCCAAACTGCTGCCGCATACTCCAATATGGGCCTAACGTACACGGTGTACAGGGTCCTGAACAATTCCTTATTAAGATGTTTGAATGCTGTTCTGAGGTTTGCTAGGCACCCATATTCTGCAGCAGTTATTTGGTTGATGTGCGCTTCAGGAGATGTGCCTGGTGTTATACTCACCCCAAGATCTTTTTCCTTGAGTGAGGTTTGTAGTCTCTGGCCCCCTAGACTGTACTCCGTCTGCGGTCTTCTTGTGATGTAGTCCAGCTGGGCTTGTGAGGTCTCTGGGGAGACCTAATTTAACCAATTATATGGTCACACCTTGCCTTGGCAAACGTCTGTAGCCACTCCCATGTCTGAGGTCTTTTGTTCTTGATGGCGTCAGACCTAGGCGTCAGGTCGTAGACGTGGTTGTGGAGGGTGCTTGGACCACCATAAAAAGCCCAAGGAAGAGCATGATCAGGAGATTCGAGCGGAGCTGCTGCTGGGGTGCAGAGATTCGAGCGGAGCTGCTGCTGGGGTGCAAGGCTCGGGAGAAGGCTGCTGAAGTCTCTGGAGGAGACTGTTGGAGGCATTGGGCAGAGTACTGGCTTGGCGCAGTACTCGTGCTGTGTAGGTCTTGGGACCTGTGGCTTAGTTCCTGTGATGAACTGCCCTCTCAACTATATTGTAAGTTACATTCATTTTGGTCAAGTTGATTGTGTTCCCTGTCTCACTGCTTATGTGTACCACCCCATTTACCTAAACCACAATAATGTTCTGTTCCCAAATATATTATTGTACAAAGACTTAATAATAAACTGTGTTTGAGTAGAATAGTAATATTCACTGTCCCCGTTATTTACTCATTTCTCCATTTATTTATGTTTAGTTAAAGTAGTGAGAGGGTGAGTAGTGTGGAGTGGAGTGTAGAGTAATGAGAGGTGAAGATGTAGTCACCAGTGACCTCACATTACCTACCTACCGCTCACCTCTCCTACCACCTCGCCTGCCTGTCCTCTTCCTTACCTACCAACCTCCGCTAATCATCTCTCCTACCACCTCGCCTGCCTGTCCCCTGCCTACTGACTCCTCCGCTTACCCCCATATTCCCCTAATCATTACCCCCCTACATGACATGGTGTCTAAGCGGTGGTGGTTCTTCTTATTTTTATAGTAGGAACCAGTCCCATGTGCCTTATTTTTGACTGCTCGGTTATACCTATACTACCATTTTTTTTTCTTGTGTGTGTAAAGCTAAAGTAAATATCTGTATGATATTATAATCCTAGTGACCTTAACTGACCTTTTTTTAGACGGTGGGTCTGAATAATTGTTTGGGTGTAATATTATATTTGGTGGAGTTGGTTGTTAGAGATAAATGGTGGAGAATATCAGTATTTGGGTGAGACTTTTGGGGGAAGCAATTACTGGCCGAAATTGAATATTTACAGAGGAATGAGAAGTCACCCAGCCCGCCTTGGAAGACTCACCCACAACTGTCACCCATTGAAGAGTTGCCTATGATTGCTGTCCACCTGATGTGCCCAGCCATCCAGCTGATATGCCCAGTCACCCAGCTGATGTGCCCCAGTAGATGTATTGCTGACCTGGTCTGTCATCCAGTGTAGTGGGTGTCTGTCTGCGTCACCCAGCCTCTGTGACCATCACCCGCGGACCGCCAGTTACCCGCAGTTGCCAGGGATGGGTGATCGCACCTGCTGATGACCTGAAGTGACCTCACCTCACCTTGATCAACTGACCATAGCCTGCTACTGCTCATGTCGGCTGCTGAGATGCTGTAGTCGTGCTGAGATGCTGTAGCCGTGCTATGTGCTGTGATACGGCCGTGCTGTGATGCTGAGATGTTGGGACCGTGCTGTGATGCAGAAGCCATGCTGCGATGCTGCCTAGCTCAGGAGGAGATGGCGGTGATGCTGTACTGGTGTGTGAGGGATCCTGGATGGTGTGCCAGGACAGGAGAATCTACTATGAAGGAGCTGCCATCCTCGGAGATGTGGAAGGACGTGAGCCGTGGAGATGGACTCCAGCTGCTGGGACCAGCCTGTTTTCAAGGGCGGTATGGAGGTGTATCTTGCCTTGCTGGTCGACCTGTACGACCGGTATGCGGGGGATGTCCTGCCAGCCATGAGAGACAATTGAGAGTGTGAGATGTCCCCAGCCTACTTTGACTTGCCACAAGTGTTAGTGTTACCTGTGTGAAATAAGGTGACCTTGAAAACGGTCCAGTGATTATGGCCGCCTTGTTTTATGAGGCCAGTGAATCCTAGTAGTGGCATAGGATAATGGAGGGTCTTAGCTGCGATGCCTGCCCTGTCTCGATTTTTAGATGTTGTAGTGTGCATGTGAAGTGTGCTGAAAATGCGACCTTGGTGGTCGTGAAGTGGTCCAGTTGCAGTTACTTGAAAGAATGCAACCCGTTGGAGCAGTTTTCCACGCCATAGAAGCCTAGAGAGGTTTGGCCCAATGGATAACGTGCGAGGGTGACTAGCATTGGCTAGTGCATTTCTAGTAGAAGTAGGGAAGGCACTGGAGCCTGATATTTAGGTTTAAGGAGAAATGACGGGTAAGGAGGCTTTGCACCAGAGAGCAACTATTATGTTGGCCAACTGCGAGGTGTACTGATTACGCTGCCTTGTGGTAGATGAGAAGGTTGAGGGAAATATATGTAGTTGAATAATTTTGTATTATGTATAATTTTGTCTTTGTATTGTAAGAGAATTAAGGGGTTAGGATTAAAATAGTCTAATAACTAGGACAAATCGTCCTAGTTCTCAGATATTTTAAATTGTGGGAGAAAGGGGGATGTGATGTAGTCCAGCTAGGCTTGTGAGGTCTCTGGGGAGACCTAATTTAACCAATTATATGGTCACACCTTGCCTTGGCAAACGTCTGTAGCCACTCCCACGTCTGAGGTCTTTTGTTCTCGACGGCGTCAGACCTAGGCGTCAGGTCGTACACGTGGTTGTGGAGGGTGCTTGGACCACCATAAAAGCCCAAGGAAGAGCATGATCAGGAGATTCGAGCGGAGCTGCTGCTGGGGTGCAGAGCTCCTGAGCAGAGATTCGAGCGGAGCTGCTGCTGGGGTGCAGGGCTCGGGAGAAGGCTGCTGAAGTCTCTGGAGGAGACTGTTGGAGGCATTGGGCAGAGTACTGGCTTGGCGCAGTACTCGTGCTGTGTAGGTCTTGGGACCTGTGGCTTAGTTCCTGTGATGAACTGCCCTCTCAACTATATTGTAAGTTACATTCATTTTGGTCAAGTTGATTGTGTTCCCTGTCTCACTGCTTATGTGTACCACCCCATTTATCTCAACCACGATAATGTTCTGTTCCCAAATATATTATTGTACAAAGACTTAATAATAAACTGTGTTTGAGTAGAATAGTAATATTCACTGTCCACTGTAGTGTGGAGTGGAGTGTAGAGTAATGAGAGGTGAAGATGTAGTCACCAGTGACCTCACATTACCTACCTACCGCTCACCTCTCTTGTCATCTACCTACCTACCTCCGCACTCATCCCTCCTACTGCCTCGCCTGTCCCCTACCTACTAACTCCCTCCTCTTACCCCCATATTCCCCTAATCATTACCCCCCTACATGACATTCTTTGCCCTTCCCCAATCTTCATGACTTTGCACTTGGTGGGATTGAACTCCAGGAGCCAATTGCTGGACCAGGTCTGCAGCCTGTCCAGATCCCTTTGTAGTTCTGCCTGGTCTTCGATCGAGTGAATTCTTCTCATCAACTTCACGTCATCTGCAAACAGGGACACCTCAGAGTCTATTTCTTCTTCCGTCATGTCGTTCACAAATACCAGAAACAGCACTGGTCATAGGACTGACCCCTGTGGGACCCCGCTGGTCACAGGTGCCCACTCTGACACCTCGCCACGTACCATGACTCGCTGCTGTCTTCCTGACAAGTATTCCCTGATCCATTATAGTGCCTTCCCTGTTATCCCTGCTTGGTTCTCCAGTTTTTGCACCAATCTCTTGTGTGGAACTGTGTCAAACGCCTTCTTGCAGTCCAAGAATATGAAATCCACCCACCCCTCTCTCTCTTGTCTTACTGCTGTCACCATGTCATAGAACTCCAGTAGGTTTGTGACACAGGATTTCCCGTCCCTGAAACCATGTTGGCTGCTGTTGATGAGATCATTCCTTTCTAGGTGTTCCACCACTCTTCTCCTGATAATCTTCTCCATTATTTTGCATACTATACATGTCAGTGACACTGGTCTGTAGTTTAATGCTTCATGTCTGTCTCCTTTTTTAAAGATTGGGACTACAGTTGCTGTCTTCCATGCCTCAGGCAATCTCCCTGTTTCGATAGATGTATTGAATATTGTTGTTAGGGGTACACATAGCACCTCTGCTCCCTCTCTCAATACCCATGGGGAGATGTTATCTGGCCCCATTGCCTTTGAGGTATCTAGCTCACTCAGAAGCCTCTTCACTTCTTCCTCGGTTGTGTGCACTGTGTCCACCACATGGTGGTGTGCCCCACCTCTCCGTCTTTCTGAAGCCTCTTCTGTCTCCTCTGTGAACACTTCTTTGAATCTCTTGTTGAGTTCCTCACATACTTCACGGTCATTTCTTGTTGTCTCTTCTCCTTCCTTCCTTAGCCTGATTACCTGGTCCTTGACTGTTGTTTTCCTCCTGATGTGGCTGTACAACAGTTTCGGGTCAGATTTGGCTTTCGCTGCTATGTCATTTTCATATTGTCTTTGGGCCTCCCTTCTTATCTGTGCATATTCGTTTCTGGCTCTATGACTGCTCTCCTTATTCTCCTGGGTTCTTTGCCTTCTATATTTCTTCCATTCCCTAGCACACTTGGTTTTTGCCTCCCTGCACCTTTGGGTAAACCATGGGCTCATCCTGGCTTTTTCATTATTCCTGTTACCCTTGGGTACAAACCTCTCCTCAGCCTCCTTGCATTTTGTTGCTACATATTCCATCATCTCATTAACTGGCTTCCCTGCCAGTTCTCTGTCCCACTGAACCCCGTTCAGGAAGTTCCTCATTCCTGTGTAGTCCCCTTTCTTGTAGTTTGGCTTCATTCGTCCTGGCCTTCCTGCTTCTCCCTCCACTTGTAGCTCTGTGTATTCGAAGCTTAAAACCACATGGTCACTGGCCCCAAGGGGTCTTTCATATGTGATGTCCTCGATATCTGCACTACTCAAGGTGAATACTAAGTCCAGCCTTGCTGGTTCATCCTCCCCTCTCTCTCTTGCAGTGTCCCTTATGTGTTGGTACATGACGTTTTCCAGTACCACCTCCATCATCTTAGCCCTCGTTATTGAAGAAACGTTTTGCCACACAGTGGCTTCATCAGTCCAATACAAAGTAGAAATGGGTAAGGAGAGTAGAAGTTTTGAGGTAATCAGTCCCTCAACCTGGAATCGATGTGTTCAGTCCATCACTCTTGTAGGAAGTACAACACAGGGCCAGAGAGGTGGCTTATACTGCGGTGAGATGAGTCCAAACAGGAGGAGGCAGGATCACAGTGGGACCTGCCACTAGTGTAAGTAGGTCGTCGTCCAAAGGTTGGGCAAGCGTTGAAAAAGGACCCCAATGGAAATAAGTCACTCTGTCTGACTTTTTTGCGTTATCCTAGGTTCTCTACACATATGCTGCTATGTATGATAATTCTATGTAACTGTATTTGTGTATACCTGAATAAACTTACTTGAAGTCTTTGTACCAAGATCCCATGGACGACGACCTACTTACACTAGTGGCAGGTCCCACTGTGATCCCGCCTCCTCCTGCTTGGACTCATCTCACCGCAGTATATAAGCCACCTCTCTGGCCCTGTGCTGCACTTCCTACAAGAGTGATGGACTGAACACATCGATTCCAGGTTGAGGGACTGATTACCTCAAAACTTCTACTCTCCTTACCCATTTCTACTTTGTATTGGACTGATGAAGCCACTGTGTAGCGAAACGCTTCTTCAATAAAGATTCCCATGTGTTGCGTGTCTCAATTCTTCAACTTGTCGGTTTTCAAAACCATTCATCACATCTGTCAGACACTGAAACATCATGGGATCTTGGTACAAAGACTTCAACGCTTGCCCAACCTTTGGACGACGACCTACTTACACTAGTGGCAGGTCCCACTGTGATCCCGCCTCCTCCTGCTTGGACTCATCTCACCGCAGTATATAAGCCACCTCTCTGGCTCTGTGCTGCACTTCCTACAAGAGTGATGGACTGAACACATCGATTCCAGGTTGAGGCACTGATTACCTCAAAACTTCTACTCTCCTTACCCATTTCTACTTTGTATTGGACTGATGAAGCCACTGTGTGGCGAAACGTTTCTTCAATAAAGATTTCCATGTGTTGCATAAGTGTTTCAATTCTTCAACTTGTCGGTTTTCAAAACCATTCATCACATCTGTCAGACACTGAAACATCATGGGATCTTGGTACAAAGACTTCAACGCTTGCCCAACCTTTGGACGACGACCTACTTACACCATTGGCAGGTCCCACTGTGATCCCGCCTCCTCCTGCTTCAACTCATCTCACCGCAGTATATAAGCCACCTCTGGCCCTGTGCTGCACTTCCTACAAGAGTGATGGACTGAACACATCGATTCCAGGTTGAGGCACTGATTACCTCAAAACTTCTACTCTCCTTACCCATTTCTACTTTGTATTGGACTGATGAAGCCACTGTGTGGCGAAACGTTTCTTCAATAAAGATTCCCATGTGTTGCATAAGTGTCTCAATTCTTCAACTTGTCGGTTTTCAAAACCATTCATCACATCTTAGCCCTCCATGTATCTTGGCCCCCATGCAGGTCCAAGTTCTCCCAATCGATCTCCTTGTGGTTAAAGTCACCCATGATCAGGAGCTTTGCCCTGCATGCATGAGCTCTTCTGGCCACTCTAGCCAGTGTGTCAACCATCGCTCTATTGCTCTCGTCCTACTCTTGCCCTGGCCTCCTGCTGTTCTGTGGTGGGTTATACATCACTATTACCACCTTGGGACCTCCAGAGTGAAGCGTTCCCACTATGTAATCACTTTCTTCTCTGCTGTCTCCTCTCTCCAGCTCATCAAAACTCCAGTGATTTTTGATCAGCAATGCCACTCCTCCACCCCCCTGTTCCCTCTGTCTTTCCTCAGGATTTGGTATCCCGTTGGAAAGATGGCATCTGTTATCATACCTGTAAGCTTGGTTTCTGTGAGAGCTATGATGTCCGGTGATGCCTCTTTGACTCTTTCATGCCACTCCTCCCACTTATTTGTTATTCCATCAGCATTTGTGTACCATACCTTCAGTTTCTTTTCCAACACTGTGGTTTGGGGGGCCTGTGAGGGTGGGAGACCTGGTAGCAAACTGTGGGATTCTATAGCTCGGTGTTGGGTGGAGGCTGTGGGTATGGACTGTAGTGTGTGTTGGGATGGTGTGATAGGTTGTATGGTTCTGAGAATAGTTGTGTGTGTGCTTGCCCTTGCTGTTCTGTTCTGCTCTGACTGACCTCTGCTGGTTCCATCCTTGTCTCTTTTCCTAGCTCCTTTCGCTTTTTTGTCCTCTCCCTCAGCTGTTGTCATTCTGATTGTGTTCTGTCTCTGTCTAGGAACACCCTCTTGTACTCTTCTGAGTATTTCAATCGTGGTTTCTCTTGGAGGATCCTGTTCCGCACTGTTTCCGTCCTGAGAATCAGCTTGATTGGTCGGTTTCTCCCCTTCGAGTATTCCCCTATTCTCTGAAAATTTACAATCTCGTCCATCTCTTCACCTATTTCCGTGATAATTTTCTCAATCTCCTTTCTTTCTTCCTGCTGCCTTTCAGTGTGTGTCCTTTCCTCTCTCTCCTGAAGTGTGTGTGTGTGTGTGTGTACTCACCTAATTGTGGTTGCAGGGGTCGATACTCAGCTCCTGGCCCCGCCTCTTCACTGATCGCTACTGGGTCCTCTCTCTCTCTGCTTCCTGAACTTTGTCATACCTCTTCTTAAAACTATGTATGGTTCCTGCCTCCACTACTTCACTTGCTAGGCTATTCCACTTGCTGACAACTCTGTGTGTGTGTGACCCAATTAATATTTGTACTTATAACTCATTACAACTGTGACCGGGTGTGGACGTGTGAATGGCTCGCTACTCTGTAATTTGTTCATGATTGTAACCATGTATAGACGTGTAGATGATTCATTACCTTTGTAAATTGCCATGATTGTAACCATGTATAGACGTGTAGATGATTCTTTACCTTTGTAACTTGTCATGATTGTGACCAGATCTAACTTTGGGGTCCAGTTCCTGGACCCATTATGTACCTCTGTAATCTTTTGACTACCGCCCACAGGATGGGTATGGGGTGCAAAATAAAGATATCAAACTATCAAGAGTTTCAGGGAAGGGCTGATATTAAAATTTATTGTCCTGTATATGTAATATGCACAGTAATATGAGTAATTTTTTTTTGCATACAAAGTGTAGTAGGATACAGACAGGATGTCAGCACAGCATATCTGTGGGACATGTAAAAAAAATCCTTGGAAGGAAATCCAGAATCACATGCAATCTATGCTCTTCCAAACACCATATCTCTTGTACTAGACTAAATACAGCCTCAAAAAATGACCTCGAACTAGCAAGGTGCTTCTGGTTGTGCAATAAAGATGTAGAACTTTGGGCAGGTATCAGAAAGGTACTAAGGAGAGTAATGATAAAAATCAAGAAAACAAGGATGACTTCTTGGATAGTCTACCAAAAATATATAAAACATGGGAGCAAGAGATAGTGTATCAAAAAATGCAGAATGTCCATACCACAACAGATGACTCGAAACTATGTAGTCACCCACATGGTGCTAAGCCAGACCCATCCCCCAGTCATAGCACTAATACCCACAGTGCTGGTGCTGGCCCAGGCTCTCCCAGTCATAGCACTAATACCCACAGTGCTGGTGCTGGCCCAGGCCCAGCCGCTGGCCCAGGCTCAGCCCCCAGCCCCAGTGCTGACCCAGACCCAGCCCCCAGCCTTACTGCCAGCCCAGACTCTCCTAGGGACACTACCAAAACCACCACAAAAACAGTAAATATACAACCATCTAGAACCGTAAATATACAACCATCATTGAACAAAACCGTGGCCCACAGTACAGATGTTGGAGAGGAGTCTCCTCCTCCTTCCTCTACTGGGGAAAGTAGATGGAATCCAGGACGGGGTGGCCCTGGCTTGGATACTGAGGATTATAGTGCAGTCCCAGAACCTGCAGAAATTGACAACACACCTCCCAACAATTCTCAATCAAAGGTGAATTTGTGCAAATATTATGCTTGGGGCATCTGTAAGCATGGAATAACAGGGAAAAAAATAGGACATGCAACTTTGACCATCCCCAAAAATGTAGCGACCTCCTGTCTAAAGGAGTGTGTCGTTCTTCTTCCTGTACTTTCTTTCACCCAAAAATGTGCCACTCATCGGTCCTCCAGAAGCAGTGTTACAACATCGACTGCCCTGCATACCATCTAAAAGGGACCAGGAGGCACAGACCCCACAAGACAAACAATAGTAGCTACTACAACCCAACTCCAGGTGATTTTTTAGTGGCAGGAAACGGAAAAAGAAAATGGAAGGAAATAACAAAAATAGTCCACCACCTTGGAGCCTTGTTGGACTGGAGGCGCAGCCAGTGGCCACCCATGGCCCTCCAGAATTACAACTACTGATGCCAATAACAAAATCCCCCCAACAAACACAGAATACAACCTCGTTCATACTTGCTAGTATACAGGGCCTTAAGCCATCCACCACCAACAAAATACCTTTTATCAGTGGACTTCTAGAGGAGTCTAATGCAATGTTTGCAGCCTTCACAGAGACTCACACAAAAGATCACTTTGACAGTGAAATATGGATAAGTGGTTACAACCTTTTTAGATGCGACAGAAAAAAACAGGCAACAAGGGGGGGTTGGCCTGTATGTCAAAGAGTCCCTTATCTACACGGAGTTGCTGAACACCACAAATGAGGTAGTTGAAGTTCTATCAATAAAGATCGAGAACCAAAACCTAGTCATTGTGGCTGTATACAAGCCACCAGATGCAACCTCACAACAGTTCAAGGAACAGCTACTGAAAATTGATTACTGTTTGGAAAACCTTCCAGCTCCATCCCCAAACATCTTACTGCTTGGCGATTTCAACCTAAGGCATACAAAATGGAAGAATGTAGCAAATAATGTTATAGCTGAAACAATCCCCGGAGGTAGCGCAGATGAAAGGTCACACACACATGAGCTACTAAGTCTCTGCGAAAAACACACCTTAAGCCAGCAGATAGTGGAGCCAACAAGACTAGAAAACACACTTGACCTTATCTTCACAAATAATGAGGACCTGATAAGAGACATATGAATATCAAAAACAACTAATTCCGTGCTAAAGGAATAACAGGAAAAGTCAGTCGATGGATCTATAATTTCCTAACAGAACACAGAGAGTAGTCGTCAACAGAGTAAAGTCCGAGGCAGCTACGGTGAAAAGCTCTGTTCCACAAGGCACAGTACTCGCTCCCATCTTGTTCCTCATCCTTATATCCGACATAGACAAGGATGTCAGCCACAGCACCGTGTCTTCCTTTGCAGATGACACCCGAATCTGCATGACAGTGTCTTCCATTGCAGACACTGCAAAGCTCCAGGCAGACATCAACCAAATCTTTCAGTGGGCTGCAGAAAACAATATGAAGTTCAACGATGAGAAATTTCAATTACTCAGATATGGTAAACATGAGGAAATTAAATCTTCATCAGAGTACAAAACAAATTCTGGCCACAAAATAGAGCGAAACACCAACGTCAAAGACCTGGGAGTGATCATGTCGGAGGATCTCACCTTCAAGGACCATAACATTGTATCAATCGCATCTGCTAGAAAAATGACAGGATGGATAATGAGAACCTTCAAAACTAGGGAGGCCAAGCCCATGATGACACTCTTCAGGTCACTTGTTCTATCTAGGCTGGAATATTGCTGCACACTAACAGCACCTTTCAAGGCAGGTGAAATTGCCGACCTAGAAAATGTACAGAGAACTTTCACGGCGCGCATAACGGAGATAAAACACCTCAATTATTGGGAGCGCTTGAGGTTCCTAAACCTGTATTCCCTGGAACGCAGGAGGGAGAGATACATGATTATATACACCTGGAAAATCCTAGAGGGACTAGTACCGAACTTGCACACGAAAATCACCCACTACGAAAGCAAAAGACTTGGCAGACGATGCACCATCCCCCCAATGAAAAGCAGGGGTGTCACTAGCACGTTAAGAGACCATACAATAAGTGTCAGGGGCCCGAGACTGTTCAACTGCCTCCCAGCACACATAAGGGGGATTACCAACAGACCCCTGGCAGTCTTCAAGCTGGCACTGGACAAGCACCTAAAGTCAGTTCCGGATCAGCCGGGCTGTGGCTCGTATGTTGGTTTGCGTGCAGCCAGCAGCAACAGCCTGGTTGATCAGGCTCTGATCCACCAGGAGGCCTGGTCTCAGACCGGGCCGCGGGGGCGTTGACCCCCGGAACTCTCTCCAGGTAAACTCTAGGTAAACTCATCGAAGTCCAGACGTACATGCATAGGGGTCCTGATCAGCAGAATGCATGTACCTGTGAAGGTGTCTTCATAAAATACAACTTCAACAACAAGAACATCAACTGGGACCAGGTAAACCATGTCCTAAACGAAACATGTTGGGAAGATGTCTTAAATGACATGGATCCAAACCAGTGCCTTGAAAGGATCAACTTCCTGGCAGCCGAAGCATGTTCTAGGCATATTCCCCTAAGAAAGAAGAGCAGGAGTAAACTGGAGAGAGAAAGACACTCCCTCTACAGAAGACGACGAAGAGTCACTGAGCTCCTTAGGAGTGCTAGAATATCTGATACACGAAAGGAGGCGCTGACCAGGGAAGTGGAAACTATCGAATTTAAAGTTTAATGACTCTTACAGGAACCAGGAGAGGCAGGAGCAGCTTAAAGCTATTAGTGAAATTGAAAGAAATTCAAAATATTTCTTTTCATATGCCAAAAACAAGGCAAATACCACATCTAGTATCGGGCCCTTACTCAGACATGATGCGACTTACACAGATGACAACAAGGAAATGAGTGAAATATTGAAATCCCAGTACGACTCTGTGTTTAGTGAACCACTAATTGGTCTGAGGATCGACGACCCAAATGATTTCTTCATGAATGAGCCTCAAAACTCCATAAATGTATGCCAGATTTCCGACATTACCCTAACTCCGATAGATTTCGAAAAAGCCATTGACAACATGCCTATGCACTCAGCCCCGAGCCCAGACTCGTGGAACTCTGTTTTCATTAAGAACTGCAAGAAACCCCTCTCACGTGCCCTAAGTACACTATGGAGGAGGAGCTTGGACATGGGTGAAATTCCACAGTCACTTAAAACAACGGATATAGCCCCACTCCATAAAGGTGGCAGCAAAGCATTAGCTAAGAACTATAGACCAATAGCTCTGACGTCCCACATCATAAAAATCTTTGAGTGCTAAGAAGCAGGATTGCAAATCACCTGGATTCCCAAAATCTGCACAATCCAGGGCAACATGGGTTCAGGGCAGGTCGCTCCTGCCTCTCACAACTACTGGATCACTATGACATGGCCTTGGATGCACTGGAAGAAAATCAGAATACAGATGTAATATACACAGACTTTGCAAAAGCATTTGACAAATGCGATCATGGCGTAATAGCCCATAAAATACGTGCTAAAGGAATAACTGGGAAAGTGGGGAGATGGATCTTCAACTTCCTAACAAATCGAACACAAAGAGTAGTGGTCAACAGAGTTAAATCGGAGGCTGCCATAGTGAAGAGCTCTGTTCCACAAGGCACAGTACTCGCCCCCATCTTATTCCTTATCCTCATATCAGACATAGACAGAGATATACACCACAGTGTCATCTACAGTGTCAGCGTGCCTCGTTGTGCTCCCGGTTTTCTGGTGTTTTCACGGTCGCTCTTACGTGCTAGAACTTTAATTTGTGTCATCAATCCTATACGATACATCCCTTTAGCGCCTGGAACCAATCTTGGGCGGAAAACATTACATACTGAGTAAAAAAAGGAGAATTGTGTGCACTACCTAACAGAGTTTACTGCCAGAGGGGAATCATAGGCCTGTCCCGTGTGGAAAAATAATAATAATTGAACTTTGTGTCAGAGGAAAGAAAGTCTCCCTGAAAGCATTGAGTATACATAGTGTATAGTGTATACTACAGTGGCTCCCTAGTATATTGATGATAAAGGCTAAAGTGTCATTTGAAAACAGGTGAATTTGTAAATGAAGTGATAAGCCTATAGAGGCAGGTGCCATAAGTCGCCAGAAACTTACCACAGGTCAGCTGTTTTTAATAATCTTCCTGGCCTGCTAGTGTACTCGCATATAATCTAGTGATACCAGTGAATAGCAGAATACAGTGTTGTAGTAGCAACTAACCAGTATTATAATGGTACTTAGTGGAGTGGAGTGACTTTCATTAGTTTCTTTTTCTTGAATTACGAGACGTTACTGTGAATTTCATATAACCTGTAGTTACCAGCGGTCGCAATATACACAACGAGAAGCAATTATTACTACAGAAAAAGCGCCCTTCCTCCAAAATTTGCACCAGTCAACTATAGTGATAATATAGCATTTATTGTGGTGGAGACGGAAAAAAAAAAAATAGAGAAGCTAGATACAGCGATTGATAAACAAGGGTGGAGGCTCGACCGTTCGTCATTGTAGGAGTGCCAGCAGTCACCGGCTCTTCAACACGCAAGTTATACTTTTGTATCAATCAAATCACATATTACTCGGGTAGATAATTTCCAGTAGATCCTTCATGTGTTAGCTCAAATCACCGACCAGTATGGTTTAAATAAGTGACCCACTGATCAGATCAGATAGACTGGACCGAACCCTTGACTGGTCCGAACCCTTGACTGGTCCGAACCCTTGACTGGTCCGAACCCTTGACTGGTCCGAACCCTGGACTGGTTTCAAACGGTTTCGTTGTGCACCACCTAGCAGGTTATTAATATAATATTCAAGAGGTTGCTAGTAGAATTGCAGTAAATCAACCATTCAAATCATTATGAAGCTGTGTGTAGTCTGTGGTCAGTCAAACAAACGGGCTTCCACATGCATAAATTGTCATTTCTGTGGAAATTGGTGTCACGCCCCTTGTGCAGATATCCAAGAACTAGCTACAAGCAGTATTAAAACAGGGAAGTGTTTTTGGGTATGCCCAAATGAGATAAATCTGTGGACTAAAATCACAAGGGTATTAAAAGAGGTCAACATCAAAGCTGCTTTCATAGAAAACCTGGAAGCTTTCTACAACAGATGGGAACATAAAAAGTCCGGGCTGAATGATACTGCCCTTGATACTGGCCATGTAGTCACAAACTGTAAGGCTGGAGATGATGTCCTGGTAGTCAGTAAATGGGGGGCTGATAGTGCTGTCCTGGGAGACAGTAATGGGGAAGCTGGAGGTGCTGTCCTGGGAGACAGTAATGGTGAAGCTGGAGGTGCTGTCCTGGGAGACAGTAATGGTGAAGCTGGAGATGCTGTCCTGGGAGACAGTAATGGGGAAGCTGGAGATGCTGTCCTGGGAGACAGTAATGGTGAAGCTGGAGATTTTGTCCAGGTAGTCGGGAATTATACGCAGGAAGGAATACATATAAATGACCCCATAGGGGACAGGAGCCATAGTAGGGAAACAAGTGTAGTCAAAGATAAGAAAAAACCAATATTGCAAACTAGAAATACCGCAGGAAATAGCAAACAAGAGGACTCCACTAGCAATAGTGAGGATATATTACCAAAAACAAATGGTGGGAGCTCCATTGTTGGTGCTAGGGAGGATAGAAGTAAGACAGGGAAACATGCACCAACAGGGAATACAGTCACAGAAACCCAAGGCAAACGGAAACCAAGCCTGTGCACATACTATGCACTCGGTATCTGCTGGCATGGGAAATCTGGAAAAACAGATGGGACGTGCAACTATGACCACCCTAGGAAATGCCATGCCCATATGACAACAGGAAAATGCAAACTCCCTTCCTGTAAGCTTTTTCACCCTGAACTGTGTACCTCTTCAGTACAGGAAAGACTGTGCTATAACTTAAATTGCCAGGCATACCATCTAAAGGGGACAAAAAGATACAAAACATCCAGGCCATGGGAAAACCTGGGTAGCCACAGCCACTCAAGAGGGAGAGGTTTTTTAGTGCCAGGAAGGAAAAAAAACTGGCAGGAAATGGCAGAAATCGTACACCAAATCCAGTCATTCCTGGAGTGGAACCACAGTCGATGGCCTCCACTCCAAACCAACAGATACAGATACTAATGCCGGGAAAAAAATCCCCCCCCAGTACCAACAATACCACCAGTCCGATAACATTCTTCTTTGCAAATATACAGGGTCTAAAGCCAGCAACAAACAACAAAATACCTTTCATCCGTGGACTGCTTGCAGAGGCAAAGGCAATGTTCGCGGCTTTCACTGAGACCCACATAAAGGATCACTTGGACAACGAAATATGGATCCCAGGTTACAACCTATACAGATGTGACAGAGTGAACAGGCAAAAGGGGGGGGTTGGCCTGTACATTGCAGAGTCACTTGTTTGCACAGAACTGCTAAATGCCTCAAATGATGTAGTGGAAGTTTTAGCAGTAAAGGTCGAGAACCAAAACCTAGTCATTGTGATAGTCTACAAGCCTCCGGATGCAACATCCCAGCAATTCCAGGAACAGCTGTTAAAAATTGACCACTGTCTGGAAAACCTTCCAGCTCCTGCACCCAACATCTTGCTCCTGGGGGATTTCAACTTAAGGCACCTAAAATGGAGGAATATAGCAAATAATATTGTTGCAGTAATAACACCAGGAGGCAGCTCTGATGAAAACTCACACTCACGCGAGCTTTTAAATCTCTGCACAAAATTCAATTTAAACCAGCAAATAATAGAGCCTACTAGACTGGAGAATACACTAGACCTCATCTTCACTAACAATGATGATCTGATAAGAAATATCACCATATCAAAAACAATATACTCAGATCACAACATAATTGAGGTTCAGTCATGTATGCGCGGAGCCCCAGACCGACATAATGAGATTAGTCACGAGGGAGCATTCACCAAATTCAACTTCAATAACAAAAACATAAAGTGGGACCAAGTAAACCAAGTCCTAACCGATATAAGCTGGGAAGATATACTAAGCAACACAGACCCCAACTTATGCCTAGAACAGATTAACTCGGTGGCACTCGATGTATGCACAAGGCTTATTCCTCTAAGAAAAAGGAGGAGTAGATGTAAAACAGAAAGAGACAGGCGCTCCCTTTACAGGCGACGGAAAAGAATAACAGAGCGGCTAAAAGAGGTCAATATATCTGAAATGCGTAGGGAGACACTGGTCAGAGAAATAGCAAGCATCGAACTTAAGCTAAAAGAATCCTTTAGGAGTCAGGAATCGCGGGAAGAACTAAAAGCCATAAATGAAATCGAAAGAAACCCAAAGTATTTCTTCTCCTATGCCAAATCAAAATCGAGAACAACGTCCAGTATTGGGCCCCTACTTAAACAAGATGGGTCCTACACAGATGACAGCAAGGAAATGAGTGAGCTACTCAAGTCCCAATATGACTCAGTTTTTAGCAAGCCGCTAACCAGACTGAGAGTCGAAGATCAAAATGAATTTTTTATGAGAGAGCCACAAAATTTGATTAACACAAGCCTATCCGATGTTATCCTGACGCCAAATGACTTCGAACAGGCGATAAATGACATGCCCATGCACTCTGCCCCAGGGCCAGACTCGTGGAACTCTGTGTTCATCAAGAACTGCAAGAAGCCCCTATCACGAGCTTTTACCATCCTATGGAGAGGGAGCATGGACACGGGGGTCGTCCCACAGTTACTAAAAACAACAGACATAGCCCCACTCCACAAAGGGGGCAGTAAAGCAACAGCAAAGAACTACAGACCAATAGCACTAACATCCCATATCATAAAAATCTTTGAAAGGGTCCTAAGAAGCAAGATCACCACGCATCTAGAAACCCATCAGTTACACAACCCAGGGCAACATGGGTTTAGAACAGGTCGCTCCTGTCTGTCTCAACTATTGGACCACTACGACAAGGTCCTAAATGCACTAGAAGACAAAAAGAATGCAGATGTAATATATACAGACTTTGCAAAAGCCTTCGACAAGTGTGACCATGGCGTAATAGCGCACAAAATGCGTGCTAAAGGAATAACAGGAAAAGTCGGTCGATGGATCTATAATTTCCTCACTAACAGAACACAGAGAGTAGTCGTCAACAGAGTAAAGTCCGAGGCAGCTACGGTGAAAAGCTCTGTTCCACAAGGCACAGTACTCGCTCCCATCTTGTTCCTCATCCTTATATCCGACATAGACAAGGATGTCAGCCACAGCACCGTGTCTTCCTTTGCAGATGACACCCGAATCTGCATGACAGTGTCTTCCATTGCAGACACTGCAAAGCTCCAGGCAGACATCAACCAAATCTTTCAGTGGGCTGCAGAAAACAATATGAAGTTCAACGATGAGAAATTTCAATTACTCAGATATGGTAAACATGAGGAAATTAAATCTTCATCAGAGTACAAAACAAATTCTGGCCACAAAATAGAGCGAAACACCAACGTCAAAGACCTGGGAGTGATCATGTCGGAGGATCTCACCTTCAAGGACCATAACATTGTATCAATCGCATCTGCTAGAAAAATGACAGGATGGATAATGAGAACCTTCAAAACTAGGGAGGCCAAGCCCATGATGACACTCTTCAGGTCACTTGTTCTATCTAGGCTGGAATATTGCTGCACACTAACAGCACCTTTCAAGGCAGGTGAAATTGCCGACCTAGAAAATGTACAGAGAACTTTCACGGCGCGCATAACGGAGATAAAACACCTCAATTATTGGGAGCGCTTGAGGTTCCTAAACCTGTATTCCCTGGAACGCAGGAGGGAGAGATACATGATTATATACACCTGGAAAATCCTAGAGGGACTAGTACCGAACTTGCACACGAAAATCACTCATTACGAAAGCAAAAGACTTGGCAGACGATGCACCATCCCCCCAATGAAAAGCAGGGGTGTCACTAGCACGTTAAGAGACCATACAATAAGTGTCAGGGGCCCGAGACTGTTCAACTGCCTCCCAGCACACATAAGGGGGATTACCAACAGACCCCTGGCAGTCTTCAAGCTGGCACTGGACAAGCACCTAAAGTCAGTTCCGGATCAGCCGGGCTGTGGCTCGTATGTTGGTTTGCGTGCAGCCAGCAGCAACAGCCTGGTTGATCAGGCTCTGATCCACCAGGAGGCCTGGTCTCAGACCGGGCCGCGGGGGCGTTGACCCCCGGAACTCTCTCCAGGTAAACAGTACCGTATCATCCTTTGCGGATGATACTAGGATCTGCATGAGGCTGTCGTCTGCTGAGGACGCGGTTAACCTCCAAGAAGATATAAACAAAGTTTTCCATTGGGCAACGGTAAACAATATGATGTTCAATGAGGACAAATTCCAACTACTCCGTTATGGAAAACTGGAGGAGATAATAACTAGAACAGAGTATACTACTGACTCCAGCCATACAATAGAGTGGAAAAATAATATAAGGGACCTGGGAGTAGTAATGTCTGAGGATCTCACTTTCAAGGATCACAACAGTGCCACGATCGCACGTGCAAAGAAAATGATAGGATGGATAATGAGAACTTTCAAAACGAGAGATGCCAAGCCAATGATGATCCTTTTCAAATAACTTGTTCTCTCTAGGCTGGAATACTGCTGTACATTAACATCTCCATTCAAAGCAGGTGAAATCGCAGATCTAGAGAGCGTACAGAGATCCTTTACTGCACGTATAAGTTCTGTCAAGCACCTTAACTACTGGGAACGCTTGGAAGCACTTGACTTGTACTCGTTGGAACGCAGGAGGGAGAGACATATCATAATCTACACTTGGAAAATCTTGGAAGGAATGGTCCCAAATCTGCACACAGAAATCACTCCCTACGAAAGTAAAAGACTGGGCAGGCGATGCAAAATGCCCCCAATAAAAAGTAGGGACGCCATTGGTGCACTAAGGGAAAACACCATAAGTGTCCGGGGCCCAAGACTGTTCAACAGCCTCCCATCAAGCATTAGGGGAATTGCCAATAAGCCCCTGGCTGCCTTCAAGAGATAGCTGGACAGATACCTAAAGTCAGTGCCGGATCAGCCGGGCTGTCGCTCGTACGTTGGACTGCGTGCGGCCAGCAGTAACAGCCTAGTTGATCAGGCCCTAATCCATCGGGAGGCCTGGTCATGGACCGGGCCGCGGGGGCGTTGATCCCCGGAATAACCTCCAGGTAGGTCTTTGAAGAATAGGGGAATGTGTTAGCTGGCATTAGACTGAGTTATCATTCGTAACGCCGCTTTTTATGTTATTTGGCTTAAGGTGATTTGTTGTGGTGGATTCCCAGGCACAAACAGCACAGGTGAGGTAGGGATAGATTAAACGGAAACCAACTTCTAGTATTTCCCCAACTTTGATTACTATCTTGTACCCCCCTTCCCCACCATCCCTTCCCTCGCGCATCCCAACCAACAGTGTTGTATGCCCCATATATGTTTAGAACATGTTTTAAATATATATTAAAATACAGAGTGGTAGACTAAGGCAGTGACTTACAAGAGGAGTACGTGATAAACCACCAGTAACTTTACATTTATACTTTAAATATAGAAATCATGAAATCGTCCTACTTTTAAAGTTCATGAATGTCCTCGTCCTTGAAGGGAAGTGCCTACCTTGCATGACACCTGCTTCACAGGGAATCTGATGATAGCCTTTTTTCAGTTTCCCTTCCAAGCATTATATGAATCATGAAGCTTGACTTCTCCCCCTCGTCTCACTACCTCTCGAAGTACAGAATGTCCTGAAAAAAAAGAAATATTATGTGAGAATATATTTTCATAACTTTACAACATGGCATTTGTTACAGGGTGCTCCATTAATCTAGTAACACTTGCAGAGTACTCAACTAACACATAGTTAACCTTGTAAGGTGCATCACTAACACGTGCAGTGAAACGTTCACTAGTGTCAAATATAACTTGCACACTATAATTCAAAGTTTGCAACAATAATACTGAATCTCGCTGCTTCCTTCAGCAACTTGCCATCATTTAGCACAAACTTCTGCAGTACCTATAATTCCTCACTGATATTACAGTCAAAATTAAGCGCTAAACCCACAAGGGTCATAGAGTGCTGCAGGGTAGAACGTGCTAAAGATGATATAAACGAAGTTCAGAAACCAGTGAGGGTCAGGAGTATGCTAGAGGCAGAGTCAGTGAGGGTAGTGTGGAGTGATAACGCACTTGGCGACAAAACAAAGAGGGAGTCTTCGTCAAAGGTTTGACTCACTGGTTTGACTCGAAGATTTGACTCGCTCTATAAATCATAATGATTAAATACAATAATGCAATAATTATATTTTCACAACTCATAAAATTCTCAAAATTTTTTTTGGCTCCTCATCGAAGTTTGTCCTGGGAGGTTTCATGATACCAGTGAGAGGCTCTTTATCTATAGAATGGGATCTGTGCTCCCTTTCATTGGATTGAACCTGAATGCCTCCCATTTCTCCAGGGGATGTATGACCCCTACGAGTTTAGCGCTCACCCATGAGTGTAATGATAATAAAGTTGGACAGAAACGTCGTCGTAAGCTCCTGTCTCCCATGTGCGGGTTAGCTGTGCAAGTGTTGTTCCTGTAACTTAAGTCATCCCTTCAGGAGTACAAGTGGATCCTAAAAGTCTCTTGAGAAACCTTTCAAGGGGCGATACCTTGCTACACACAAAGGGCTTTTCTTCCAAGGAATCAGAGCTACCTCTATACACTAAGCCTGACTGCCTTCCATTTCCCAGGTGCTGTATGGCCCTTATAGGTTTAGCGCTTCACCATGAACATAATAATTCTTCTCTTGAATATAATAATTATTCCCCAGGCTCCTTACAGGTTTAGTGCTCTCTCGTAACTATTACAGAAAACTAACCACAGTACGGGTGGGGTTAGAACCCATGGCAACTCACTTGTCATGAGTTCTAACACTACCTGTATCCTGGTTTGTTTGCAATCGTGTTATTACGATTTCGTGAATCATACAGAAAACTATTTCTCCAAAATTCATGAGCCATGGTGTAGCCGCCACCTCTTCCACCCACCCTTGATTGTCCTCCCATGTCACTCACAATAAGAAAAGCGGCTCCTAAAATGAGGGCCTTGTGTCGGACGTCGATGGATTGAGGGAAGGTGACGGTAAAGTTGTCAGCATCGGTGGCACACTCAGAGAAGAAACCACGCCACGTTTTGATGATGCGGCCCACCACCACCTCGCAGTCTGCGGAGAACACCTGCCAGCAGCAACACATGAAAGATACTGTTACATGTATAAGACAAGGAAAACTAAGAGGTACGAGATACCGTTTGTTAGTATGGAGGAAGGCAAATATGATGCCCATTTACAAATTATTATTATTATAATCAAAAAGAAGCGCTAAGCCACAAGGGCTATACAGCGCTGCACCCATTTACAAAGCAGGAGATAGGTCCTTAGCTTCAAATTACAGACAAATCAGCCTAACCTCAATCGTGGGGAAATTGATGGAATTAACACCTGCTGATGCAATTCAAATCCACCTTGAAAAATAAAATTTGTTCAACGAATCTCAGTACTGTTTTACAAAGCGACATTCTTGCATTACAAATTCACTAACCTTTTTCAATAAGGTATGCAAGGTGATACACCAAAATAAAGAAAACGATATTGTGTATATGGATTCATTAAGTTCTTTGATAAAGTTCCACACAGGAGACTGATTAAGAAGCTGCACATGGAGTAAGAGAAATTATCTCCTGGGTCAAGGAATGACTGACAGACAAGAGACAGTTTTCTTTAATGGGGAAAAATTGGAATGGGGACCTGTTGCGAGTAATGTGCCTGTTGCGGCCTCCTACCAAACTAGTGGTTAGATTAACCTGCCGGCCTGCAGTACCACTGGGTACGTCATCAAACATAATGTGGGGACTGCTGAGCCGGCCTTATTTATTTGTCTTTGCAAATAGTATATTGAGATTATGTATTTACAATAATGGGTTGCAGTGCAAAGAACGCCTCTATTATGCCTAGGCATTATGGGCCGACTTAACATTATTGGCTTACTGACTACTTAACACTAAGAATTATATCATAGTTGTATAGTAGATTATTAATTATAAGTGAATCTAATTTATATAAGACAAAAGATATATTCATATATTCAAAAATGATTCTGTGAAACAATGATTCAATTATATTCCTGTCGACAATGGATAAAAGGTTCGAAAATAATTGTTGAAATTATGCTATGGGAATACGTATTGAGTATGTGAGTACTGAGTATTGGGCATTTAGTCTAGGATGATTAAGTGACTTTTGAGAAGAGTCTTAAATTGATTTTCAGACCGAGTTACTTTAGTATCTTCTGGTAATGAATTCCATATTTTGGGGCCCTTTATGTGCATAGTTTTTATACAGTGTGATATGGACACGGGGTACAACAAAGAGATCTGTCTTTTGTGCTATGGTCATGTGTCCTTACTGCGAGTGTTCACCAGACTGCCTCACGGAGTACACCGTGCTACCTACAGACTCACTGCTGACTTCAGTCAACTGCGGGCCTCCTGGCTGCAGTTTTACTAGTCACAGATCCCTGCGGACTTCAGTTACCTGCGGGCCTCGCTTAGTCTGCTGGCTTCAGTTATCGTGGGCCTCAGGACTTGATTACCTGTTGGCCTTGCTGGAGAGATATCCTCAAGACCTTATTAATATCCCCTTCATTAATACCCATCTTCCACTTGCATACTTCGATCATGTCTCCCCTCATCCTTCGTCTTACAAGTGAATGTAATTTAAGGAACTTCAATCTCTCTTCATACGGAAGATTTCTAATGCAATGAATTAATTTTGTCATTCGTCGCTAAATGTTTTCTAACAAATTTATATCCATTCTGTAAAATGGAGACTAGAGACAAGGGTGTCTTGTGACACGGAGTAGGTGTGTCATGACACTGGGATTGGTAGTGTCGTGACACACGAGAAGAATGCTGTGACATTGACAATGAGGCACTATAGGGTCATGACGATTTAATTATAATTCTTTATTATTGTAGGATTATATATATATATATATATATATATATATATATATATATATATATATATATATATATATATATATATATATATATATATAAATAAAGATTAAAACAACATAAATATAGCATTAGAACTGGTCAAGATTCCAATGCTCTATTTATTCATGCAAGAGATTTTAACCATCCAATTTTCAAAAAGTTGAGAAAGTAGTATCAAGCAAGTCCATGGTCGACAGGAATATAATTGAATCTTGTTTCATAAAAAGCAGTTTTGACAATAATATGAATATTTCCTTTGGTTTATATAAATTAGATCCATTTATAATTAATAGAATTTGGGAAGAATTTAATAATACACTGGACAAATAATCTTTAAAATTTCTTATTTCTTGGGTAGAATAGTTTGTGGGGTGAGTTGTGCCAAGGACCTATCCAAGTTGGGTCGGCGCGCGTCAGGTGTTTAACCGTTGTGGGATCTGATAGTGAGGTGCCGGCCAGACCCCTTATATAGCTTCCTTGGATGCTTTACTTTCATAGTTCCTTGATAATGTGAGTAGTCACGAAAGCGCTTGGAATTTCTCTATTCTTTCAGAGTGGTTGTTTTGCATATATATATATATATATATATATATATATATATATATATATATATATATATATATATATATATATATATATATATATATATATATATATATATATATATATATATATATATATATATATATATATATATATATATATATATACCAAAAATTATGTTTTTATATCAATACTGTTATAGTAAAGATTATAAATTTTAGTGTTTATTTTGTATCCCGAACTCTTATGTTAGTACACTGATATCAGGCTAATGAAATATAAATACATTCTACTTGTGTGGAGATGTTGTAATAAGAAATCAGTGTTTGTAATAGTGCCACAGGTCACTGATGGGACCCTCGTTGTTCACTCTACATAACCGACACTGATGAAGCAATAAATAACACAAGTTTACTGATGACACTAAAATAGGTCGTCAAATAATTTCTGATGTTGACATTAGATGACCTGGATAGGTTATACTTGAAGTATACCAGGAGAGGGGTTTCGGGGGTCAACGCCCCTGAGGCCCGGTCTGAGACCAGGCCTCGTGGTGGATCAGGGTCTGATCAACCAGGCTGTTACTGCCGGCCACACGCAAACTGTGATATCACACACACACTAATATATATTATATATAATTGTGGGGGAGTGTTAAACCCGTAGGATTATACAGCGCATGTGGGGGGGGGGATGGAAGGCATTCAGGCTAAATTCAGGGAACCGGAGCACAGATCCAATTCCCTATCACAAATCACTGCAATTGATAGTATCAATGATGGTACAGATTAACAAAGAGAGGAGAAAATCGATCTGTATTCACGTGATCTACGGATTCTGAGGAAGTATATTTACAAAGAAGAAAGTGTTTAACAGAAAAGCAAACAAAAATTTGTGTATGCAATAATTTCGCCAAAATCATTCTGAACCTAACGAAAAAAATATATTTCATTGTGTTTGTTTAGTATTAAATTATTGTAAACGTATCTAAAATATATTTAGCTGGATTAGGCTAAAATAAATTGCGCTTGTTAAAATAAGGTTAGGCAAGTTTTCTAAGATTCTTTTGGTGCAAAATTATAATTTTTACATTAACATTAATGAAAAAATATATCTTTAAATGTATAATAGAAAATTTTAGAAAGGACTTAATTTTAAATGAGTTCTTGCTAATTGACCAGTGTTTATTAGGCACGACATTTTATATATATGTATATATATATATATATATATATATATATATATATATATATATATATATATATATATATATCAATGCACCAAGCAGAAACAAGCGGGTATATAGAGAAAGATCACAGTCAACAGGACTGGGTACTGCTACTGGGGACGGTCAAGTTTCCCAGGCAGCGCTCTCATCCACTCAGCCACAAATGCCACAGACTGGGCAGCCTGGTTCACAAGCCATGTTTCTTTCCCAAGCATGGATTCCACTACTTGGAAAAGACCCGGGCCGGGAGAATACCGGCTAATAAAAAAAAAAAAAAAAAAAAAAGCATGGATTCAAGCTATTTCAATCTCCTGTATGTTATGACCTCTCAAGCGATTTTTATATCAGTGCACCACGCAGAAACAAGCGGGTATATACAGAGAAACATGGCTTGTGAACCAGGCTGCCCAGCTTATGTGGTATTCGTGGCTGAGTGGATAAGAGTGCTGCCTGGGAATCTTGACCATCCCCAGTAGCAGTATCGAGTCCTGCTGACTGCGATCTTTTTCTGTATATACCCACTTGTTTCTGCTTGGTGCATTGACATACATATATATATATATATATATATATATATATATATATATATATATATATATATATATATATATATATGTAGTGCCGAATAGGCAGAAATTGCGATCTTGGCTTAATTAGCAACGCTCATCTTGCCATATAGGACAAGTGAAAATTTGTGTATGCAATAATTTCGCCAAAATCATTATTAACCTAACGAGAAAAATATATTTCACTGTGTTTGTTTAGTATTAAATTACTGTAAACAAATCTAAAATATGTATAGTTGGGTTAGGCTAAAATAAATTTTTCTTGTTATAATAAGGTTAGGTAAGTTTTCAAAGATTCTTTTGGTGCAAAATTAAAATTTTTACATTAACATTAATGAAAAATATATATCTTTAAACGTATAAGAGAAAATTTCAGAAAGGACATAATTTTAAATGAGTTCTTGCTAATTGACCAGTTTTACATATTCGGCACGACATATACATACATATATATATATATATATATATATATATATATATATATATATATATATATATATATATATATATATATATATAGAGAGAGAGAGAGAGAGAGAGAGAGATAACAGTCAGCAGTATTTGAAGCTACAGCGTCACTTGGGAACCTTGCTAGCCTTCCTGACATAGCTTCGAATCCTGCTGACTGCCATCTTTCTCTGTATATACGCGTTTGTTTCTGCGACGCGCACTGATATAAAAATCGCTTGTGAGGTCAGAACATACAGGAGGAGAATGAAATAGCTTCAAACCATGTTTGAGGCTCACTGGTGTTCCGGGCTGGGAAAAACATGGTTTGTAAATAAGGCTGCCCCGCTTCTGAGGCATTTGTGGCCGAGTGGTCTAGAGCGTTACTTGGGAACCTTGCCAGCCTTCCTGACTCCGAATCCTGCTGACTGCAATCTTTCTTTGTATAAACCCGTTTGTTAACAACTCAGATGCATCACAGGGATGTCAAGAAGTATTTCTTCAGCCTCAGAGTTGTCAGAAGGTAGAACAATCTGGAGAATGTAGTGGAGGAAGGATCTATACATAGCTTTAATCTGAGGTACGATAAGGCTCTTGGAGCAGGGAGAGAGTGGACCAAGTAGCGACTAGCAAAGAGGCGGGGCCAGGAGCTATGAATCGACCCCTTGCAGCCACAAATCGGTGAGTACACACACACACACCTCGATCGAGACAGAACACAGGAGGAAAGGATGATACTGAAAGAGAGAGTGCAAAAACGAAAGGAGAAATGGGAGGAAATGAAAAAGGAGAGCAGAATAACCCAGGAACAGGTGGAAGGACAAGCACATCCCCCCCCCCAGAAACACCTGCAGAAGGACTCCAGCCACGACACCCCCAAGGCAACTGAAAAATCCAAACCAACCATTACACACCGATCCCTCTGTTCCCACCCCCTGCACCATGAACCTTACCCCTACAGCAACCCTCTATGGAAGCTCTTCCTCCACCTCCACTGCAACCCCCCACAGGCCCCCACCAGGGCTCCTGCTCTCCCAACCCCAGTATTCCCCCAGGACCACAGTTACAGTATTAGAACAGAAGTTGAAGGTTTGGTACACAAATGCAGATGGATTAACGAATAAATATGAGGAATGGCAAGAAAGAATCAATGAGAAGTCCCCACACATCATAGCAGTTACAGAAACAAAACTCACAGAGACAATAACAGATGCAATCTTCCCACCCGGATACCAGATCATGAGGAAAGATAGAAGGGGCAGAGGTGGAGGAGGGGTTGCTCTGCTCGTAAAAAAACGATGGAAATTCGAGAAAATGGGAGGCATAGACGAGACAGGTACACTTCAGTCTGGGGAGCACAAGGTGGTCATTGCAGTGACGTATAATCCACCACAGAACTGCAGGAGGCCAAGAGAGGAATATGAAGAGAGCAACAGAGCAATGGTGGACACACTTGCTGAGGTGGCAAGAAGAGCTCACTCCAGCAGAGCAAAGTTGTTGGTTATGGGGGACTTCAACCACAGGGAGATTGACTGGGAAAACCTGGAGCCACATGGGGGTCCCGAAACATGGAGAGCCAAGATGTTGGATGTGGTGCTGGAAAACCTCATGCACCAACATGTTAAGGACACTACCAGAGTGAGAGGGGAGGATGAACCAGCAAAATTGGACCTTGTGTTCACCCTGGGTAGTTCAGACATTGAGGACATCACATATGAGAGTCCCCTAGGAGCTAGTGACCACGTGGTTCTGTGCTTTGAATACATAGTAGAGTTGCAAGTGGAGAGAGTAACAGGAGTTGAATGGGAAAAGCCTGACTATAAAAGAGGGGACTACATAGGGTTGAGGAACTTCCTGCAGGAGGTTCCGTGGGACAGAGAACTGGCAGGAAAACCAATAAATGAAAAGATGGAATATGTAACAACAAAATGCAAGGAGGCAGTGGAAAGATTTATTCCCAAGGGCAACAGAAACAATGGGAAGACCAGAACGAGCCCCTGGTTTACCCGACGGTGTAAGTAGGCAAAAATAAAGTGCAATAGAGAATGGAAAAAGTACAGAAGGCAGAGAACACATGAAAATAGGGAGATCAGTCGCAGAGCCAGGAACGAGTATGCACAGGTAAGGAGGGAGGCCCAGCGACAGTTTGAAAATAACATAGCATCGAAAATCAAGACTGACCCGAAACTGTTGTATAGCCACATCAGGAGGAAGACAACAGTCAAAGACCAGGTAATCAGACTGAGGACAGAAGGTGAAGAACTCACAAGAAATGATCAGGAGGTATGTGAGGAGCTAAACAGGAGATTTAAGGAAGTTTTCACAGTAGACAGAGAAAGGGCTCTGGGAAGACAGCACAGAAGGGAACATCAAGAGGGAATATACCAACAAGTGTTGGATGACATACGAACAACCGAGGAGGAGGTGCAGAAGCTGCTAAGTGACCTTGATACCTCAAAGGCGATGGGACCGGACATCTCCCCATGGGTCCTTAGAGAAGGAGCAGAGACGCTGTGCATGCCCCTAACCACAATCTTCAACACATCCCTTGAAACTGGGCAACTACCTGAGAAATGGAAGACAGCAAATGTAGTCCCCATATTTAAGAAAGGAAACAGAAATGAGGCACTAAACTACAGACCTGTGTCTCTGACATGTACTGTGTGCAAAGTCATGGAGAAGATTATCAAGAGGAGAGTGGTAGAACACCTGGAACGGAACAAGATTATAAATGAAAACCAGCATGGGTTCATGGAAGGCAAATCCTGTGTCACAAACCTTCTGGAGTTTTATGACAAGGTAACAGAAGTAAGACACGAGAGAGAGGGGTGGGTTGATTGCCTTTTCCTAGACTGCAGGAAGGCCTTTGACACAGTTCCCCACAAGAGATTAGTGCAGAAGCTGGAGGATCAGGCGCATATAACAGGGAGGGCACTGCAATGGATCAGGGAATACCTGACAGGGAAGCAACAACGAGTCATGGTACGTGAAGAGGTATCACAGTGGGTGCCTGTGACGAGCAGGGTCCCACAGGGGTCAGTTCTAGGACCGGTGTTATTTTTAATATATGCGAACGACATGATGGAAGGAATAGACTCTGAAGTGTCCCTATTCGCAGATAATGTGAAGCTGATGAGAAGAATTAAATCGGATGAGGATGAGGCAGGACTGCAAAGAGACCTGGGCAGGCTGGACATGTGGTCCAGAAACTGGCTTCTCGAATTCAACCCTGCCAAATGCAAAGTCATGAAGATTGGGGAGGGGCAAAGAAGACCGCAGACAGAGTATAGGCTAGGTGGACAAAGACTACAGACCTCACTCAGGGAGAAAGACCTTGGGGTGACCATAACACCGAGCACGTCACCGGAGGCACACATCAACCAAATAACTGCTGCAGCATACGGGCGCCTGGAAAACCTGAGAATAGCGTTCCGGTACCTTAATAAGGAATCGTTCAAGACACTGTACACTGTGTATGTTAGGCCCATACTGGAGTATGCAGCACCAGTCTGGAATCCACACCTGGTCAAGCACGTCAAGAAATTAGAGAAAGTACAAAGGTTTGCAACAAGGCTAGTCCCAGAGCTCAGGGGAATGTCGTACGAGGAAAGGTTGAGGGAAATCGGACTGACGACACTGGAGGACAGAAGGGTCAGGGGAGACATGATAACGACATTCAAGATACTGCGGGGAATAGACAAGGTGAAAAGAGATAGGATGTTCCAGAGAGGGGACACAGAAACAAGGGGTCACAACTGGAAGCTGAAGACTCAGACGAGTCACAGGGACGTTAGGAAGTATTTCTTCAGTCATAGAGTCGTCAGGAAGTGGAATAGCCTAGCAAATGAAGTAGTGGAGGCAGGAACCATACATAGTTTTAAGAAGAGGTATGACAAAGCTCAGGAAGCAGAGAGGGAGAGAACCTAGTAGCGATCAGTGAAGAGGCGGGGCCAGGAGCCGAGTCTCGACCCCTGCAACCACAATTAGGTGAGTACAATTAGGTGAGTACACACACAAACACTGACCTGGAAGATGACGTCTCCGCCGCAACTACATACGCAACAAGGAGCCTTCACCCAGTAAAGGATGTCATTGGAAGGGTTCTTGATGGTAAACTTGGCAGCCCAGGGCGTGCAGAAACTCCACTCCTGGTGCACGCTGCCCATCATCTGTCCGAGGTTGCTCACTTCCATCACCTAGTGCAAGGTGTAACATGGAGCTGGTCAAGACCTTTTAATTCACATAACTGAAATTATTCTCCCCTTCATCTTACAAACCCCCCTACCATTCCCTACTGTATGACCCTTACAGATTTAGTGCATCCCATAAATGTACTACAAATACTATTTTTTTAACAAACCGGCAGTCTCCCACCGAGGTAGGGTGACCAATAAAAGAAGAAACACTTTCATCATCAATCACTTCATCACTGTCTTGCCAGAGGAGCGTCGATACTACAGTTCAGAACTGCAAATATCCCCACCCCTCTTTCAGAGTTCAGGCACTGTACTTCTCATCTCCAGGACTCAATTCTGGCTTAAAGGTTTCTCTGAATCTCTTCATAAATGTTACCTTTCTCACACTCCAACCGTATAAGTCATAAAAACCACGCTTACACAAGCTTGCTAGATCCCTAAGCTCCTCGCACACAAAACCTCCTTTACCCCCTCCCTCCAACCTTTTCTAGGACCTCCATCCCTCCTTCCCTCCACTAGTAATATATATGCCCTCCAAGTCATCCTATTTTGTTATATCCTCTTTAAATGTCCGAACCACCTCAACAACCCCTCGCCAGCCCTTTGAATAATACTTTTAGTAGCCCCACACCTTTTAACCTGCAAGTTACGAATTTTCTGCCTAATATGAGTGGGTAAAATACTATTAACAAATTTTGCTGAGAATAAGAAAACGTTTTGGAGTGAGATTAATAAGTTAAGAAAGTCTAGGGAACGAATGGATATGACAGTTTAAAGTAGAAGAGGAGAGTTATTAGATGGAGAGTGGGAAGTATCGGGAAGATGGAGGGAATATTTTGAGGAATTGTTAAATGCTGAAGATAGGAAAGCTGTGATTTCGTGCACTGGGCAGGGACGTATAACATCTTGAAGGGGTGAAGAAGAACCAGTTGTAAGTGTGGGGGAGGTGCATGAGGCATTGGGTAGAATGAAAGGGGAAACAGCAGCTAGGATTGATGAGCTCAAGACAGAGATGTTAAAAGCAGGTGCTGATATAGTTTTGAAATGACTGGTGTTTTTATATAATAAGAGGGGAAGGCACCTAGGAACTGGCAGAGTGCATGCATAGTTCCTTTGTATAAAGACAAAAGGAACACAAGTGTGTAAAAATTATAGGGGAATAAGCCCGATGAGTATACCTGGTAAAGTGCATGGTAGGGTTATTATTGAAAGAATTAAGAGTAAGATGGAGAGAGGGATCGCAGATGAACAAGGAGGCTTTATGAAGGGTAGGGGGTGTGTAGACCAAGTGTTTACAGTGAAGAATATAGGTGAACAGTATTTAAATAAGGGTAAAGAGGTTTATCGTTGCATTTATGGATTTGAAAAAGGCATATGATAGGGTAGATAGGAGACCAATGTGGCAGAGGTTGCAAATGTATGGAATAGGTGGTAGTTACTGAAAGCAGTTGAGAATTTTTACGAGGATAGTAAGGCTCAGGTAAGAGTATGTAGGAGAGAGAGAGAGATTATTTCCCAGTAAAAGTAGGCCATGGACAGGGATGCGTGATGTCACCATGGTTGTTCTTATATTTATAGATGGGGCTGTAAGAGAAGTGAACACTCCTGTGTTGGCAAGAGGAATGGGATTAAGAGATAATCTTACACAAAGTGGGAGTTGTCACAGTTGCTTTCTGCTGATGACACTGTGCTTTTGGAAGATTCTGAAGAGAAGTTGCAGATGTTGAACTGTCTGGAAGGGTATGTAAAAGAAGGAAATTCAAAGTGAACATAGGAAAGAGCAAGGTGATAAGGATAAAGGTGAACAATTGAATATCAGATTGGAGGGAGTGTGGAGGAAGTGATACTTGGGAGTGGACTTGTTAGCAGATGGGTCTATGAAAGACGAGGTGAATCATAGAACTGATGAAGGAAAAAAGGTGAAGTACTGAGGAGTCTGGAGATAAAGAATGTATGAGAGTATAGTGGTACCAACGCTCTCATATGGGTGTGAAACATGGGTGGTGAATGTTGCAACACGGAGAAGACTGGAGGGTGAGATGTATCCGAGGGCAATGTGCAGTGTGAATACAATACAGAGAATCCGTAGCTTGGAGATTAGGAGGTACGGGGTTTCTAAAAGTATTATCCAGATGGCACTGAAAGAGCTGTTAAGGTGGTTTGTACATTTAGAGAGGATGGAACAAAATAAAATCACTTAGAGGGCATATAAATCTGTAGTGGAAGGAAGATGGGGTAGAGGTTGTCCTAGGAAAGGTTAAAAGGAGGAGGTAAAGGAGATTTTGTGGGCGAGACGCTTGGACTTCCAGCAAATATGCGTGAGCGTGTACTGACTGATGTAGTGGTCAGACTTAGGCTTGGTTACAAGTACTGACTGATGTTGTAGTGGCCAGGCTTAGGCTTGGTTACAAGTACTTCTGGCAGTTTGGGAGAGACACAGATGATGATCAAACTAAATGCAAATTATGTGGACAGACATATGGTCACTGTCTTGAACACTATGTGCTTAATTGTCCACTTATTGAGGAATATAGAGATAAACAGTATAATAACCGATGGGACATGTCAAGATATCTTATTAATGAAAATAAGATACCAGATATACTAAGCAAATTTCCTAAATTTGCTTGTAACAGATGAGTCACCTGTTAACCCTTTTGGGGCCTAGTTCCTGGGCCTTTTGTGTATCCATATACTCTTGGGCTACCGTCCACAGGATGGATATAGAGTGCACAATAAACTAGCCACTTCGGTGGCAAAAATCTAAAAGAGAGGAGCGAGTGGTGACGAAAGTTTTTTTTATGACTTGATGTGCTGCTGGTGTGTGAGCAAAGCAACATTTATGAAGGGATTCAGGGAAACCGGTTAGCCGGACTTGAGTCCTGGAGGTAGGAGGTACAGCGCCTGTACTCTGAAGAACGGGTGTTGATATGTTGCATTTTTTTTAAACTGTTGTGTAGGCACTGCTCTGGCAAGACAGTGATGGAGTGAATGATGATGAAAGTGTTTCTTCTTATCGAATCGCCCTGCCTTGGTGGGAAACGGCAGGTGTATTAATAAAAAAAAATTAATAATAGTAATACGGTTTCCCATGAACATAAAAGTGTAAAAGAGACAATACATGTAAACAATGAGCTTAGAGCTTATGTAAACAACAAAATAGTGTAAATTCCCTCAGTTTACATGTTAATGAGACGGACACCTGTAAGCTGGTCTATCGCTCAGCGCACCTGTAAACAGCAGGGGCTGCAGCAGTTGGCGCATTTCAAGGGTCGGTTGAGACGCATAACTTCCTGTCCACAGTTGTTAGTGAAGGCCGTCTGGAAGGGGCGAACGTTGGCAAGGAAATGTCTGCTGCAGAAGGTACTGTGCTCCTGAGCGAACAAGAACTCCTGTCCCACACTGTTCTTCAGTATGTACTTGTTCTTGAATTCTAACGCAGTCATCACTGTAATTTTAACACGTAGTTATACAGTCTGTCCTAAACAGCTTTCTAAAAATGAGATGTAAAACTTATAAACCATATAACATGCTGTTATTATAACATAACTGCACATTTTTAAACAATTTAACACACTGTAAATTAAATGCAAGACCTACAAAATTTTACATTTCATAACCCATTTATCTGTTTATCCTGGGGAATTAAATTATGAATAAGATATCCTACAAATTGTAGACTCTATTATTAGATCATTTACAGCCACTGTACATCTTCCTGATGAATTTGTAATGAGCAAAAATGAATGGGAAAGCATAACGGTAGACATTTGAACTATGGAAAATTTCATATTGGAAGCAAATTCTACAAAATTTTCCCATGGTTTTATTCATGAATTTTGTATCAGGATAAGAAATCTGCAAAAATTTTGGACTTCCAATAATTCTAGGTTCACCCTCATTGGCTGCTGGATTATCTATCAAGTCAGTTTCCTGTTTATATCATGCATTGCGTCTACTGTGTCAATTCTCTACCTACAACCTAAGTAGTGGTAGTAAGTTATATTTACAAAGGATTTTGACCGTCGGGTCACCCAGGGCTTATAATAACACACATACACGCGGCCAGTGAAGAGGCGGGGCCAGGAGCTGTGAATCGACCCCTGCAACCACAACTAGGTGAGTACACACAAAAAAAGGTGAAATTAACAAACTATACAAGCCACGACCATAAACACTGGACAAATGAATAGCAAGTTAAAATAAACTTTGCAACCTGAGATCTTGTATGTTAAATCAGTTCTTTCTCTCACGTTAGTAGCGTCTTAATTACCACGTTAACTGTCAGGGTCATTAAGCCCCTCATACATAAATTGCATTAACCCTCAATTTGCCAGGCCACTGTCTTAACACATCAGGTCCCAGTCTAATGTGCATAGAACAAGCTGCGTCTATGGTCGATAATGAAGGATCTGCACGAGAGGAGCGTCCTACTTACCCTCGCACATCTTAACGATTTGTTGTATGGCAACCTGGTCTAGCTGAGCTAGATACTCCAAGCCAGGGGGCGCTACAGGTTTATGTAGGGCACTGATCAACGACCTCGACCCTAGTTCCATCAGATCACTTGCCATGATGTGATAACTGTAGAGAAAAGGAGGATAAAATTTTAAGATCTGTGGAGAATGGTACTAAAAGACCTATGAAAAACGGTACTTGCTGGTCTGTAGAGGATGGTACTTGAAGGCCTGAGGTAAAAAAGACAAAAACACATCACCATACATACAATATACAGTATATTACAGCCGCCTCTATGAGGAAGCCTTGCCAGTGGTGCAGAACTCTAATAAGAAATTAGGGCTGATTCTGTATGTTGTTGATAACAAACAAGATTTAAAGAGAAAATGAAGTTTTATAATGAAAGATATCCTTTGCGATTTTTTAATGCATTAACCAAATAGAAATATTGAACAGAAAATAAAGCAAATGAGCGGAAACTTAAGTACAGAGCATTATAGTTCTCGCCAGTTACCTGATATTTTGAGAAATACTTATGATATCACCTAATTATGAAAGTCAAGATGGGTTTTCTGCAGTTCATATAAGAATACAGAGATTTCAGTATTCACAGTCTTCATGGTTCGAAACGCAACATATCCACTAAGACTGGTGGAACAAATCTACTAACTGATATACAAGAAATCAAGACATTTTGCAAAGGCAAGCAATATTTGTGACATATTTCAGCATAAAACTGTACAGCATGTTTTGCAGGTGGATGATAAGAAACTATCTGAGTAGTACTAAAATTTCAAGAATCATTATATAGTTTATTCTCTTTAGGAACATTCAGTTATCACAATCAGTTCCAAACACTTATTCGACTCCTAGAATAATATGCGCAATACAGGAGGGGTGACCAACTGACCCATTACATAATTTATGAGTTAGCACCTAAACAACTTTTACTATATCATAAGATTTCAGTGAGGGAAGGAAACAACACAACATTCGCAACCCTAAGTTACGTGGACCTGGCAACTTTCTGTCCCCAATCAACTATGGGTGGGACTTATGCCAATATCCATAATCAGACCTCCAGCTTCGGATGTTTCACCTAATATTTAGTGAGTTAAACTGTCGTAAAGGATATCATTGTGACTCTCAGCGAGCTAGACTATTCTATTCCTTCACGTGTGGTCTGTGTCATGCTCTTCACCGTGAATATTTATCAACAGTTCAAGATGATACCAATCAAAAAAATGCATCAATGGACACCTAACGTGTGTTTGGAGGGGAAGGGGCAGAGCAATTATATATATATATATATATATATATATATATATATATATATATATATATATATATATATATATATATATATATATGCAAAACAACCACTCTGAAAGAATAGAGAAATTCCAAGGGCTTTCGTGACTACTCACATTATCAAGGAACTATGAATGTGAGTAGTCACGAAAGCGCTTGGAACCTCTCCATTCCCTCACAGTGGTTGCTTTGCATATTCCTAAATCACCTGTTTACTGCGATCTTATTGCATATATATATATATATATATATATATATATATATATATGCAACAAGATCACAGTAAACAGGTGATCCCAGAATATGCAAAACAACCACTATGAAAGAATAGAGAAATTCCAAGCGCTTTCGTGACTTCTCACATTATCAAGGAACTATGAAAGTAAAGCATCCAAGGAAGCTATATAAGGGGTCTGGCCAGCACATCACTATCAGATCCCACAACGGTTAAACACCTGACGCGCGCCGACCCAACTTGGATAGGTCCTTTGCACAACTCACCCACAAACTATTCTACCCAAGAAAATTTAAAAATTATTTGTCCAGTGTATTATTAAATTCTTCCCAAATTCTATTAATTATAAATGGATCTAATTTATATAAACCAAAGGAAATATTCATAATGTCAAAACTGCTTTTTATGAAACAAGATTCAATTATATTCCTGTCGACCATGGACTTGCTTGATACTACTTTCTCAACTTTTTGAAAATCAATTGGATGGTTAAAATCTCTTACATGAATAAATAGAGCATTGGAATCTTGTCCAGTTCTAATGCTATATTTATGTTGTTTTAATCTTAGTTCGAGATTTTTACCAGTTTGACCGTAATAAACTTTATCGCAAATTTTACAAGGAATCTTATAGACACATCCATCAGCATTTTGGGGGGGATTCTTTATCAAAAGTTTTTTTACTGTATCAAGATTTTTGAATACAACTTTAATATTAAAAGTCTTAAGAAGAGAAGGCATATCGACCAAGTTTTCATGGTAAGGGAGAACCAACATATTTTTAGTTGAATAAGGCTGGTTGTCCCTTTTTGGATTGTAAAAAGTATTTCTAGCAACTTTAAAAGATTTATCAATTACATTTCTTGGGTATTTTAAATCATTACCTATTTCATAAATTTTGGATATTTCCTCATCTATGAACTCAGGACTACAAATTCGTAAAGCTCTCAAAAACATTGATGAGAAAACAGACAGTTTGACTCTATCTTGATGCGAGGAATAATAGTGGACATAGGAACAGTTATTTGTAGGTTTTCTGTAAATTTTAAATTTGAATTCATTACCCTTAATAATTAAAACATCTAGAAAAGGCAATGAGTTATTTTCTTCAAACTCAACAGTAAAGTTTATAGAATGGGCTAAGCTATTTAATTTTCCAAGGAAATGGTGTATATCTACATTTTTGGGCATAAGACAAAATATCAACATATCTGAACCATTTAGCTCTATTAGGGAGGATTGTGTTAAGCAACCTTGTTTCAAAAAATTCCATGTATAGGTTACTAAGAACAGGTGAAAGAGGATTTCCCATTGCCATACCAAACTTCTGAGTGTAAAACTTATCATTAAATACAAATTTTGCATCAACAATGCAAAGTTTAATAAGTTTAATGATAGTAGGAACTGGCAATGGTAAATCATAGTTAACGAGTTCTTCAGATAAGAAACTTAATAAATCATCAACAGGAACTTTCGTAAACAAGGAAGTAACATCAAAACTAACCATGTTAAAATCATTTAAGTCAGTCAATGAGCTTAATTTATCAACCAAGTCTATGTTGTTTTTAACATTAAAGTTAGAAATTTTGCCAACAATAGGGCTCAAAATATCAACAAGCCATTTGGATAATTTATATGAAACTGACCCTATGGAGCTAATAATTGGTCTGACTGGATTCCCTGGTTGCCAAAATTTCTAACTTTAATGTTAAAAACAACATAGACTTGATTGATAAATTAAGCTCCTTGACTGACTTAAATGATTTTAACATGGTTAGTTTTGATGTTACTTCCTTGTTTACGAAAGTTCCTGTTGATGATTTATTAAGTTTCTTATCTGAAGAACTCGTTAACTATGATTTACCATTGCCAGTTCCTGACTTAAATGATCATGGTTAGTTTTGATGTTATTAAACTGTTGATATTTATTAACTTATCTGAACTCGTTAACTATGTTGCCAGTTCCTACTATCATTAAACTTATTAAACTTTGCATTGTTGATGCAAAATTTGTATTTAATGATAAGTTTTACACTCAGAAGTTTGGTATGGCAATGGGAAATCCTCTTTCACGGGTGGAGACGAATGCTTTTCGGGACTTGATGAGCTGTTGGAGTGTGAGCAGGGTAACATTTTGGGAAGGAAATCGGGGAAATCGGTTAGCCAGACTTGAGTCCTAGACTCTAAAGGAGGGGTTTAGGATATTTGCTGTTTAGAGTGACATCTAATCTGTTGCATCTACGCGACTCTGGCAAGACAGAGATTGTGTGAATGATAGTAAAAATTATTCTTTTTCGGGTTACACTGCCTCGGTGAGGTGAGAGATGGCCAGCGTCTTAAATATATATGTCGTGCCGAATAGGTAAAATTGGTCAATTAGCAAGAACTTATTTAAAATTAAGAGCTTTCTAAAATTTTATCTTATAAGTTTAAATACATATTTTATTCATTTATGTTAATGTAAAAATTAATAATTTTGTGCCAAAAAGAACCTTAGAAAACTTATCTAACCTTATTATAACAAGCGCAATTTAATTAAGCCTAATCTAACTAAATATATTTTAGATAAGTTTAGAATAATTTAATAAACAAACACAGTGAAATATATTGTTTTCGTTAGATTCAGAATAATTTTTTGCGAAATTGCTGCATACACAAATTTTAGCTTGCCTTGCTCGGCAAGAAGAGGGTTGCTATTTAAGCCATAATAGCAAGTTTTACCTATTCGGCACCACACACACACCATATATATATATATATATATATATATATATATATATATATATATATATATATAAGTAGTACTGAAGGCGGCTGAGCGGTGCATGTGGCTGAGCACTGTATTCCTGAGCGGTCCCTCCTGAGCGGTCTCCTTCTGCGCCCACGCGCCCGCGCCTTCTGCAGCGCATTCTGCAGCGTCGTCCGGATCGCCCCCACTCCCCGAATTTTTTCCCGATTTTTATCGATTTTTTTTTTAATTTCATTTTCTTGTGGTCTCCATCTCCTCGGATCAAGTTTTTGAGGTTCCCCCTCCCACTTTCACCCCCATCCCAAATTTTTTCGAATTTTTTTTTGAATTTCTTATGATCTCCATCTCCTTGGATCAAGTTTTCTTGTAGTCTCCAATTCCTCGGATCAACATCCTCCCCCACTGCCCACTTCTACCCCAAGTATTTCTCCTCTTCCTTGGATCAAGTTTTTTTGGGGTTCCCCCTCTGGGGGTAAGCATTCAAATGAACTCCCACTTTCACCCCCATCCCAAATTCTTTTCGAATTTTTTTTGGAATTTCATTTTCTTATGATCTCCATCTCCTTGGATCAAGGTTTTTGGGTTTCCCCTCTGGGGGTAAGCATTCAAATGAACTCCAACTTGCATCTCAAATTCCCTGCTCCAATTCCTCGGATCAAGTTTTTTGGATTCCCCCTATGGGGTTTTGAAATTCTTATGATCTCCGTGGATCAAGTATTTCTCCTGCATCTCCTCGGATCGAGTTTTTGGATTCCCCCTCTGGGGGTAAGCATTTCAAATGAACTCCCCCTATGGGGCATGGTACTTTCTCTTACTACAGGTCTAAACATGTGTGACGTCACCCCACCTGTGTTTACTCGGGGGTCAGTGACGTCACGTAATGACCTCACACATACAGGCTGAATCTTGTCGACTTCCCCCTATGTCAGTGACGTCACGTGATGACCCCACACACAGGCTGAATCTTGTCGAGCAGACAATAAAATGCAGGATAACACTATTTATTATACAACCAATGCATTTCATATACATCCAACAAAAAAAAATTCATTGAAAAACAGGTACAATTCATTGACTAAAATCAATATATTTTTCTCTTGAAGAAATTCTGTGCATTTTGTTCTGGATCTTCTTCGTCGTCACCACGTCAATATTACATATTTCATATACAACATAGGGAAAACATTACACATTTTCACTCTTAACCCAGGATAACCCAAATAATTCCACATTTTTTCGTTAATACCCACAACAATCCACAATTTCTTTACAAAAGATTCACTCTCCTCAAGTCTAGACATTTTTCTCGTTTTAACTATTTCATCAGAAAAAGTCAACACAACACTTCCAACTTATAACCACTTTTCGATAAATTCACTAGTCACAATTTTACATATTACGAAGTTAATACGCGCGCGTGCACACACACACACACATACAGACACACACACACACACACACACATACAGACACACACACACACACACACACACACACACACACACACACACACACACACACACCACTTTACTTTGAACACCAAAAACACCATCAATTACCTTTGAATACTCCAAAAATATCATTTGAACACCTTTAAAAACACCTTTGAATAGTCTCAAACACCACTTGAGTACTCCCAAATACACCACTGAATACAACTAAAACACCACTGAATACGGTCAAAACACCACCAAATCACCACTGAATACTCCCAGAACACCTTCATAAATACTCTTGCACATCATTTGAACACCTTCAAAACACCTTTGAATAGTCTCAAACACCATTTGAGTACTCCCAAATACACCACTGAATACTAACAAAACAGCACCGAATACTGCCCAAACACCACCAAAATCACCATAAACTAAGATCAACATCACAGACTAACACCCATTTTCACACAAATCCTCTCAAATCACTATAACCAAGACGATTACCAATTTCTATGAGTACACTCACCTCCAACTAAGATATAACATGAGCGCAAAAAAAAAAAAAACATGAACACAAACAAAACACACACGAACACTTACAACAGAATCACCTCTTTTTCGGTATCTCTAGTTCGACAACAATACCCACAACACCCACAACCCACAACACCCACAACCCACATCACCCACAACCCACATCACCCACAACAACAAACCACTTATAACATCTTTTCGGTATCTCTAGTTCCGGAACAACACCCACAACCCACAACACCCACAACCCACATCACCCACCCCCCACAACATCCGCAACAACAACCCACAACTTATAACCACTTTTCAGCATCTCTAGTTCGACAACAACACCCACAACCCACAACACTCAACCCACAACAACCCCACTTATAACATCTTTTTTGGTATCTCTAGTTCGACAATACCCACAACCCACAACACCCACAACCCACTTATAACATCTTTTCGGTATCTCTAGTTCAACAACACCCACAACCCACAACACCCACAACCCACATCACTCACACCCCACAACACCAACCCACAACTTATAACCACTTTTCAGCATCTCTAGTTCGACAACAACACCCACAACCCACAACACCCACAACCCACTTATAACATCTTTTCGGTATCTCTAGTTCGATAACACCCACAACCCACAACACCCACATCCCACAACACCCACAACCCACATCACCCACACCCCACAACAACAACCCACAACTTATAACCACTTTTCAGCATCTCTAGTTCGACAACAACACCCGCAACCCACAACACTCAACCCACAACAACAACCTGCTTATAACATCTTTTTTGGTATCTCTAGTTCGACAACAATACCCACAACTATAACCCGTTTGTTTGGCAGTATGGTAGCGGGGTTCGAATGATATACTTCGGAGGCTTCTTTGTTTATTGAAAATGTCGTGGTTGGTACACAGGCTTGTGTGTTGTGCCCATGGCGCGGGCAGGGTCATCGCACGAGAGAGAGCTAGGAGTAGGCCTTGTGTCTTCCTGCTAGGCCGCTGTGTGAGTGAGAGCGTGTGGGACCAGCTTCCCACAGACCTAGACAGGCCCAGAGGGCAGCACCTTAGTGGTGCGAAATATGAACTAAGATGGCAGACAGTATGAGCTGTCTGTGCAGACAGTACAGGCTGTCTACATATGCTCGGCCACCTACCTCGCGTCGTCCCGACGCGACAATACTGGTGGTAAAAGAAACTCGGTCTCTCTCTCGTAGGAACAGGGCACAGAACACAAAATAAAAACATATATATACATATGGACATTGAAAAAAAAAACTTCCTACAGGGAGGGAAGAAAAAAACATGTGGGTGTGCTAAACATCGTGGTCAAAGGCAGTGAGCGTTGATGGGCATCACTGCACGCCTTCCTGCGTCTGGACAGATACTGCAACATGGGAGACATCGCTGTGGCTGAGCTGTGACATAACAGGGTACGGTCTCCTCTGAAACGGTGAATAAGTCATCGTAGGAGTTGCTGCAGGTTTTCACTCAACCTGGGGCATGACATGCTGGTGCCCTCGAGTGAGGCGTCGACAAAACTCGGCAACTGGGCAGGACTTCTGGCAAGCGACTCAAGAGGACACTTCTCGACTGGTACCGTTGCTGGGCTGTCACTGCCGGCGAGCGTGGAGTGAGTTGTGGAGCGAGTTGTGGCAGAGACGACTGGGTGAAACATCTGGGAGTTGTAACATCATACACCAGACTGCAGTGAGAGACCTAGCAGTCAAAGTGACATCTTTGTGCAGGCTGCTCACTGAAGCTTGTGACACGAGGCTGACACAGCGCCTGCCGACAGGCCTAACTGCAGCTTGACGAATGTCATTCAGCAGTTGGAGTTATAGCAGAGGTTAGTCTAAGCGTCCCCAGACTTGTTTCTCTACATATAACTGCACTCTTAAGGTCTGGAGGTGAAGTGAAACAAATCTCGATGGGAATCGAAGCAGGTACGATTCTGCAGAACATCACGAGCGATGAGCATGAAAGCTTTCTGTACAAGGGGGATCGTACGCTCAGGGGCTGAGTAAATCAACTGTCAAACGCACTGGTCACACGGGTGACTTAGCACAGTGGTGCTACTCAGGTCTGTCTCAGACCTCACTGGACACACGGAAACTTTGAACACCTGCGGTACATGCAGTACAACATGGCTTAAACTAGCAATGATGCTTTTCTGTGCATACACTAACATGTGAGAACACTGACTGAGAGGAATTAATTAACACACGACATATATCTTCTCTCAATCTTCTCGGCAATACTGAAATAATTACTAGAAACACTCGATGTGACATCATGTGATGTCGCGAGGTGACGTCAGGCAGACATCTCGAGGTGACGTCAGGCAGACATCGTGAGGTGACGTCAGCAGACATCGTGACGTCATGAAGTCAGGCAGCATCGTCGGTGACGTTAATGTGATGTGAGCAGCAGACCACAGCATGTGGCCTGGGACATCTGGTAATTCACGTGGCATGTAGATCCACGTGACATCGTCCACACCCAACGTGGCGTCGTGATCCATGTGGTGTCGTGATCTACGTGGCATGCTGATCCACGTAGCTTCGAGTGGCCTCGGGCACTCGGATACACAGCTCTGGCAATGAATCACACGAAAAACAGCAGAAAACACAGCAGAGGGAGTGAGTAGTGGTGAGTGTATGGTAGTGTGGTGGCGAGGAACGTGGGTGAGTGTATGGCGAGGGAGCATCTGGCCATTCCTCCTCCTCCCACCCACAAACACAGGGAAACACACTGGACGCAGAAATCACCACAAAACTCCCCTCTGGCTTGCTGAAACAGCTGTAGTGAGCTGAACAACAGCAGAACATACAAGTGACGCTAAACACGTGACTTGAGAAACAGCGTGGGACGCTGTAGCCTGGGGTCACTGGGACGCCACTTACAATTCTCGAAGAAATTCGGTAAATTTCGGCTGGATCCTGCTTGTACCTGTGTCTGGGTGCTCAAATGTGCATACATGACATCAGGATAACACATTGAGAGACGGATGCTTCTTGCATGAGATGATGAAGTGAAGATGACTTCATTCCTTCCTCTCTCTGGGCAAACAACTGCTGCGACCACCGCTTCCCACCATTTATAACCAGTTTGTTTGGCGGTATGGTAGCGGGGTTCAAATGATATACTTCGGAGGCTTCTTTGTTTATTGAAAATGTCGTGGTGGGTACACTGGCTTGTGTGTCGTGCCCATGGCCAGGGCAGGGCCATCCCACGAGAGATAACTAGGAGTAGGCCTTGTGTCTTCCTGCTAGGCCGCTGTGTGAGTGAGAGCGTGTGGGACCAGCTTCCCACAGACCTAGACAGGCCCAGAGGGCAGCACCTTAGTGGCGCGAAATATGAACTAAGCTGGCAGACAGTATGGGCTGTCTGTGCAGACAGTACAGGCTGTCTACACAACCCACAACCCACTTATAACATCTTTTCGGTATCTCTAGTTCGACAACAACACCCACAACCCACAACACCCACAACCCACATCACCCACAACAACAACAACCCACTTATAACATCTTTTCGGTATCTCTAGTTCGACAACACCCACAACCCACAACACCCACAACCCACAACACCCCACAACACCCACAACAACAACCCACTTATAACATCTTTTTTCGATATGTCTAGTTCGACAACAATACCCACACCCCTCATCACTTAACAATTTATTCACAATTTTTCCTCTTTCGATACAATTTTTCCCCTTCTTTTTATTGAATCTTAAAATGTAATACACATTCCTCCCTACATTACTAAAATTCTAAAAATACTCTCCATACCCATCTCCTTGTATCCACATAAATTAATATTATACTCACAACATCTAATCATCTCACTACCCAACTACTGCGACATGTTTCTACACCCTCCATTCTTTTCCAATATATCATAACTTTTCACTTCTATAATTTCTTTTAAAATATTCACACATTACCTTTATTTTCAGTAAAATCCCCCCATATATTTCATTAAATTTCTAATACAACCCTCCCCATACCCCTCTCCATCTCACCCACATTTCTTCACATCCACTCGCCCATCTTCCAACTCACCTCTTCTGAACACACACAAATTTCACATCCACTAATGCATCTCATCACCCATCTCAAATCCACCGAAATCACTGAAACCAAGATATTCACAAAACTCTATGACCACCTAACACACACACACACACACCTCACTTTACTTTGAACACCTTCAAAACACTCTCATACATCATTTGAGACCACCTTTTCTCAATATCTCTTAAGAAATATTCACTCATCCACAACCTCTATCATCTCACTACAGAACAACCCACAGATTACTTCGAACACACTCATAAATCATTTGAATACTCACATAAACACCTTTGATCATTTCCAAACAACACTGAAGCACTTCCAAAATATCATTTTGAATACTCCCAAATAAGATTTATCATCTCTAATTTATCTACACTTACATATTTTATTAAATTACAACTCATCCACCATACTACTCCCTCAGTCTCCAGACTTTACAACATTATCACAAAAATTAACTCATACACTTATGAGACATTTTACCAAAACTAACACAAACACATCCACACACACCACATTTTACTTTGTACAACACCAAAAACATCAATTACCTTTGATTACTCCAAAAACATCATTTGAACACATTCAAAAACATCAACAAACTCCTTTGAATACTCCCAAAACACCACTGAATACTACCAAAACAGCACCGAATACTGCCCAAACAACACTAAAAATCACCAGAAACTAAGATCAACACCACCGACTAACACCCATTTTATAGAAATCCCCTCAAATCACTATAACCAAGACGACCCCACTCACCTCAGACTATTATATGGCATGAACGCAAAAAAAAAAAAAATCTCATATGTCATTTTGAATACTCACAAAAAACACCACTGAACATTTCCAAACATCACCGAAACACTTACAACAGGATCACCACCAAATGAAAACATAACATGTACACACACACTCACAAAAAAAAAAACTAAGACATCCATCAACTATCATTACCTGGAGTTTACCTGGAGAGAGTTTCGGGGGTCAACGCCCCCGCGGCCCGGTCTGTGACCAGGCCTCCTGGTGGATCAGCGCCTGATCAACCAGGCTGTTGCTGCTGGCTGCACGCAAACCAACGTACGAGCCACAGCCCGGCTGATCAGGAACTGACTTTAGGTGCTTGTCCAGTGCCAGCTTGAAGACTGCCAGGGGTCTGTTGGTAATCCCCCTTATGTGTGCTGGGAGGCAGTTGAACAGTCTCGGGCCCCTGACACTTATTGTATGGTCTCTTAACGTGCTAGTGACACCCCTGCTTTTCATTGGGGGGATGGTGCATCGTCTGCCAAGTCTCAAAACCACTAAGATAGCAGAAAACACTCATTTTCATAAACATTCACACAAAAAATCACAATCACCAACTCCCCTCACTGCCACCAACACATACCAGCACAGATAGGGCTACCTCCCATGACATCACACTCCATCCTGTGTTTACTTGGCAATCAGCGACGTCACACCCAAACACCTTGTTTCATCCTGTTATATCTCCAATATCTAAGATCACCACAGTCAAGACGTTTACCAAATTCTATAACCCCACCACTAAGATCACACATTTTTGTACACATTCTCTTAAAACATCATCACAACGAAGATCACTAAAACTATCTATACTTTTACTAAGATCACGTAACATTTTGTCTTCTCTAACTCATCCACCAATTTACATTCTCATTCACACTTACACATTTCATTAACCGAAATTACATCTCATCCACCAAACTCCTCCCTCATTCTCCAGACTTTACAACATTAGCACACACAAAAAAAAACTATCTCATACACTTACGACATGAGACATTACCACAACTAACACACTGACTAGCTTTGAACCAACTCTGAACACCAAAACACCACTGAACATCTTCAAAAAATACTCTGCACGTCATTTGAACACCTTCAAAAACACCTCCGAATACTCCCAAAACACTACTGATTACTACCAAATCACCACTGAATACTACCAAAACACCGTCAAAATCACCAGAAACTAAGTTTAACATCACCATCTAACACCCATTTTATAGAAATCCCCTCAAATCACTATAACCAAGAACTCCCTCCCCATGGGCGCATAAAAAAAAAGCATGAACACAAACCTAATACACAAACACTTGAGGTGAGTGGGGTCGTCTTGGTTATAGTGATTTGAGGGGATTTCTATAAAATGGGTGTTAGTCGGTGGTGTTGATCTTAGTTTCTGGTGATTTTTAGTGTTGTTTGGGCAGTATTCGGTGCTGTTTTGGTAGTATTCAGTGGTGTTTTGGGAGTATTCAAAGGAGTTTGTTGATGTTTTTGAATGTATTCAAATGATGTTTTTGGAGTAATCAAAGGTAATTGATGATGTTTTTGGTGTTGTACAAAGTAAAATGTGGTGTGTGTGGATGTGTTTGTGTTAGTTTTGGTAAAATGTCTCATAAGTGTATGAGTTAATTTTTGTGATAATGTTGTAAAGTCTGGAGACTGAGGGAGTAGTATGGTGGATGAGTTGTAATTTAATAAAATACGTAAGTGTAGATAAATTAGAGATGATAAATCTTATTAGGGAGTATTCAAAATGATATTTTGGAAGTGCTTCAGTGTTGTTTGGAAATGTTCAAAGATGTTTATGTGAGTATTCAAATGATTTATGAGAGTGTTCGAAGTAATCTGTAGGTTGTTCTGTAGTGAGATGATAAAGGTTGTGGAGGAGTGAATATTTCTTAAGAGATATTGAGAAAAGGTGGTCTCAAATGATGTATGAGAGTGTTTTGAAGGTGTTCAAAGTGAGGTGTGTGTGTGTGTATGTGTGTGTGTGTGTGTGTACTCACCTATTTGTGGTTGCAGGGGTCGAGTCCTAGCTCCTGGCCCCGCCTCTTCACCGGTTGCTACTGGGCCCTCTCTCTCCCCGCTCCATGAGCTTTATCAAACCTCGTCTTAAAACTGTGTATGGTTCCTGTCTCCACTACGTCATTTTCTAGGCTATTCCACTGCCTTACAACTCTATGACTGAAGAAATACTTCCTACTATCTCTCTGACTCATTTGTGTCTTCAACTTCCAATTGTGGCCTCTTGTTTCTGTGTCCCCTCCCTGGAACATCCTGTCTTTGTCCACCTTGTCTATTCCACGCAGTATTTTATATGTCGTTATCATGTCTCCCCTGACCCTCCTGTCCTCCAGTGTCGTCAGGCCGATTTCCCTTAATCTTTCTTCATAGGACATTCCCCTTAGCTCTGGAACTAACCTTGTTGCAAACCTTTGTACTTTCTCTAGTTTCTTGACATGCTTTATCAAGTGCGGGTTCCAAACAGGTGCTGCATACTCCAGTATGGGCCTGACATACACGGTGTACAGTGTCTTGAATGATTCCTTACTAAGGTATCGGAATGCTGTTCTCAGGTTTGCCAGGCGCCCATATGCTGCAGCAGTTATCTGATTGATGTGTGCTTCCGGAGACATGCTCGGTGTTATACTCACCCCAAGATCTTTCTCCTTGAGTGAGTAAATTCGAGAAGCCATTTGCTGGACCAGGTGTCCAGTCTGTCCAGGTCTCTTTGAAGTCCTGCCTGGTCTTCATCAGATTTAATTCTCCTCATTAACTTCACATCATCTGCAAACAGGGACACTTCTGAATCCAACCCTTCCGTCATGTCGTTCACATATACCAAAAATAGCACTGGTCCTAGGACCGACCCCTGTGGGACCCCGCTCGTCACAGGTGCCCACTGTGATACATCATTACGTACCATGACTCGTTGTTGCCTCCCTGTCAGGTATTCTCTGATCCATTGCAGTGCCCTTCCTGTTATATGCGCCTGATGCTCTAGCTTCTGCACTAATCTCTTGTGAGGAACTGTGTAAAAGGCCTTCTTGCAGTCCAAGAAGATGCAATCAACCCACCCCTCTCTCTCTTGTCTTACTTCTGTTATTTTATCGTAAAACTCCAGAAGGTTTGTGACACAGGATTTGCCTTCCGTGAATCCGTGCTGGTTGGCATTTATACTCCTGTTCCGTTCCAGGTGCTCCACCACTCTCCTCCTGACAATCTTCTCCATAATTTTGCATACTATACACGTCAATGACACAGGTCTATAGTTTAGTGCCTCTTTTCTGTCTCCTTTTTTAAAAATGGGAACTACATTTGCCGTCTTCCATACCTCAGGTAGTTGCCCAGTTTCCAGGGATGTGTTGAAGATTGTGGCAAGTGGCACGCACAACATATCTGCATATTGTTGTGTGTGTGTGTGTGTGTGTGTGTGTGTGTGTGTGTGTGTTAGGTGGTCATAGAGTTTTGTGAATATCTTGGTTTCAGTGATTTTAGTGGATTTGAGATGGGTGATGAGATGCATTTGTGGATGTGAAATGTGATTTTTGTGTGTGTTCAGAAGAGGTGAGTTGGAAGATGGGTGAGTAAGATGTGGGTGAGATGGAGAGGGGTATGGGGAGGGTTGTATTAGAAATTTAATGAAATATGGGGGGATTTTACTGAAAATAAAGGTAATGTGTGAATATTTTAAAAGAAATTATAGAAGTGATATATTGGAAAAGAATGGAGGGTGTAGAAACATGTCGCAGTAGTTGGGTAGTGAGATTAGTTGATGCGAGTATAATATCAATTTATGTGGATACAAGGACATGGGTATGGAGAGGATTTTTAGAATTTTAGTAATGTAGGGAGGAATGTGTATTACATTTTAAGATTCAATAAAAAGAAGGGGAAAAATTTGTATCGAAAAAGGAAAAATTGTGAATAAATTGTTAAGTGATGAGGGTTGTGGGTATTGTTGTCGAACTAGACATATCGAAAAAAGATGTTATAAGTGGGTTGTTGCTGTGGGTGTTGTGGGTTGTGGGTGTTGTGGGGTGTTGTGGGTTGTGGGTGTTGTGGGTGTTGAACTAGAGATACCGAAAAGATGTTATAAGTGGGTTGTTGTTGTTGTGGGTGATGTGGGTTGTGGGTGATGTGGGTTGTGGGTGTTGTGGGTATTGTTGTCGAACTAGAGATACAAAAAAAGATGTTATAAGTGGGTTGTTGTTGTGGGTTGAGTGTTGTGGGTTGTGGGTGTTGTTGTCGAACTAGAGATGATGAAAAGTGGTTATAAGTTGTTGTGGGTTGTTGTGGGTGTTGTGGGGTGTGGGTGATGTGGGTTGTGGGTGTTGTGGGGTGTGGGTGATGTGGGTTGTGGGTGTTGTGGGATGTGGGTGTTGTGAGTGTTGTTGTCGAACTAGAGATACCGAAAAGATGTTATAAGTGGGTTGTGGGTGTTGTGGGTTGTGGGTATTGTTGTCGAACTAGAGATACCAAAAAAGATGTTATAAGCGGGTTGTTGTTGTGGGTTGTGTTGTAGGTTGTGGGTGTTGTTGTCGAACTAGAGATGCTGAAAAGTGGTTATAAGTTGTGGGTTGTTGTGGGTGTTGTGGGGTGTGGGTGATGTGGGTTGTAGGTGTTGTGGGATGTGGGTGTTGTGGGTTGTGGGTATTGTTGTCGAACTAGAGATACCAAAAAAGATGTTATAAGCGGGTTGTTGTTGTGGGTTGAGTGTTGTGGGTTGTGGGTGTTGTCGAACTAGAGATGCTGAAAAGTGGTTATAAGTTGGGGTTGTTGTGGGTGTTGTGGGGTGTGGGTTGTGGGTGCTGTGGGTTGTGGGGTGTTGTAGGTGTTGTGGGTTGTGGGGTGTTGTGGGTGTTGTAGGTTGTGGGGTGTTGTGGTTGTTGTAGGTTGTGGGTGTTGTTGCGGAACTAGAGATACCGAAAAGATGTTATAAGTGGGTTGTTGTTGTGAGTGATGTGGGTTGTGGGTGTTATGGGTTGTGGGTGTTGTGGGTTGTGGGTATTGTTGTTGAACTAGAGATACCAAAAAAGATGTTATAAGTGGGTTGTTGTTGTGGGTGATGTGGGTTGTGGGTGATGTGGGTTGTGGGTGATGTGGGTTGTGGGTGTTGTGGGTTGTGGGTATTGTTGTCGAACTAGAGATACCAAAAAAGATGTTATAAGTGGGTTGTTGTTGTGGGTGATGTGGGTTGTGGGTGTTGTGGGTTGTGGGTACTGTTGTCGAACTAGAGATACCGAAAAAGAGGTGATTCTGTTGTAAGTGTTCGTGTGTGTTTTGTTTGTGTTCATGGTTTTTTTTTGCGCTCATGTTATATCTTAGTTGGAGGTGAGTGTACTCATAGAAATTGGTAATCGTCTTGGTTATAGTGATTTGAGAGGATTTGTGTGAAAATGGGTGTTAGTCTGTGATGTTGATCTTAGTTTATGGTGATTTTGGTGGTGTTTGGGCAGTATTCAGTGCTGTTTTGGTAGTATTCAGTGGTGTATTTGGGAGTACTCAAATGGTGTTTGAGACTATTCAAAGGTGTTTTGAAGGTGTTCAAATGATGTGCAAGAGTATTTATGAAGGTGTTCTGGGAGTATTCAGTGGTGATTTGGTGGTGTTTTGACCGTATTCAGTGGTGTTTTAGTAGTATTCAGTGGTGTATTTGGGAGTACTCAAGTGGTGTTTGAGACTATTCAAAGGTGTTTTTAAAGGTTTTCAAATGATGTTTTTGGAGTATTCAAAGGTAATTGATGGTGTTTTTGTTGTTCATAGTGGTGTGTGTGTATGTGTGTGTGTGTGTGTGTGTGTGTGTGTGTGTGTGTGTGTGTGTGTGTGTGTGTGTGCGCGCGCGCGCGCGTATTAACTTCGTAATATGTAAAATTGTGACTAGTGAATTTATCGAAAAGTGGTTATAAGTTGGAAGTGTTGTGTTGACTTTTTCTGATGAAATAGTTAAAACGAGAAAAATGTCTAGACTTGAGGAGAGTGAATCTTTTGTAAAGAAATTGTGGATTGTTGTGGGTATTAACGAAAAAATGTGGAATTATTTGGGTTATCCTGGGTTAAGAGTGAAAATGTGTAATGTTTTCCCTATGTTGTATATGAAATGTGTAATATTGACGTGGTGACGACGAAGAAGATCCAGAACAAAATGCACAGAATTTCTTCAAGAGAAAAATATATTGATTTTAGTCAATGAATTGTACCTGTTTTTCAATGAATTTTTTTTGTTAGGTGTATATGAAATGCATTGGTTGTATAATAAATAGTGTTATCCTGCATTTTATTGTCTGCTCGACAAGATTCAGCCTGTGTGGGGGGTCATCACGTGACGTCACTGACCTAGGGGGAAGTCGACAAGATTCAGCCTGTATGTGTGAGGTCATTACGTGACGTCACTGACCGCCAAGTAAACACAGGTGGAGTGACGTCACACATGTTTAGACCTGTAGTAAGAGAAAGTACCATGCCCCATAGGGGGAGTTCATTTGAAATGCTTACCCCCAGAGGGGGAATCCAAAAACTCGATCCGAGTTTTTGGATGGAGGAGAAATACTTGATCCAATGAGATCATAAGAATTTCGAAACCCCATAGGGATGAATCCAAAAAACTTGATCCGAGGAATTGGAGCAGGAAATTTGAGATGCAAGTGGGAGTTCATTTGAATGCTTACCCCCAGAGGGGGGAACCCCAAAAAAAACTTGATCCAAGGAAGAGGAGAAATACTTGGGGTAGAAGTGGGTGGTGGGGGGAGGGTGTTGATCCGAGGAGTTGGAGACTACAAGAAAACTTGATCCAAGGATGGAGATCATAAGAAATTCAAAAAAAAATTCGAAAAAATTTGGGATGGGGGTGAAAGTGGGAGGGGGAACCTCAAAAACTTGATCCGAGGAGATGGAAACCACAAGAAAATGAAATTCAAAAAAAATTCGATAAAAATCGGGAAAAAATTCGGGGAGCGGGGGCGACTCGGACGACGCTGCAGAAGGCGCTGCAGAAGGCGCTGCAGAAGGCGCTGCAGAAGGCGCGGGCGGGCGCGAGGGCACGGGCGCGGAAGGAGACTGCTCAGGAGGGACCGCTCAGGAATACAGAGCTCAGCCGCATGCATGCACCGCTCAGCCGCCTTCAGTACTACTTATATATATATAAAGATTTTTTAAAACTTTTATTTGAATGATACATGGGAACATATGTTAAAATATATATTAATAAGCACAGGTATGTTAAGTTTGCGTGTATGCAGTATATAGCTAGAAATAATTCTTTTCTATTCAGCTTTTATTGAAGGAGATTTATGTGAAAAACCTTTCGTAATAACCTTTTTTATATCAATTTTCTTATTTTTTATACACTTAATACTAACTAGAAAAAGAATAGCTAGTTACAAGACACGAATCAGAGCAACTGATTTTGAATGACATCTCATGACTCAACTATATGTATCAGTAGCCATTTAGCTTATAACATTACTTAACATGGCGGGTAACGCCAGTGTGAGAGGCAGTGGTATTTATTATAATATTCTGGACTCATATTTATGCATTTTCACCAGTGTTCAGCTTTGATGGTATTTCCGTTCACAAGCCTAAAGTTCTGAGTTACACAGGCAAGAAACTAGCCTTAAAAAATGAATCCCCAGTCGGGGATTTTGGTTTATCTAAGTCCCACAGGGTCCATCAGGGAAGAATGTTTTCCCACACATTTATATAATTTGAAACCCGTACTCAACGGGACTCAACCCCAACATGCCCAACCATATACACATCCTACACAGGGCCGCAAAAAGTAATCACCGCCTATGGCTCACAGCACTAAAACACTGGGAAATAATTCTATACTCTAGAGTTCTTGATTTCCTAAGTATATGCAATACCTCAATAAATAAACAACTTACCAAGTGTTGCCTTATACGTCGACGCTACGTAAAGTTGGAGGTGAGGCTGGAAGGAAGGACTGCTTGGAGTGCTGCTCGTGGCTGCCCTGAGATTTCCTATCATAATTACAATAACTTATCTCAGATTAAACTTAAAAAAAAAGGATGTACTGATGTATTATCATATGTGATTGTGTATATGATAATAGAGTAAATATAGGTTGTTGTAATGGGGGTAGTAGCATGTAATAATAGATTGTGGTGACGGAAGTAGTGGGTGACTGTGGTAATGAGAGTAGTTCTCACAATAATGCTGATGGAAGCTGTGGTAGCAATAATAGTGCTGTGCATGTCTGCATATTTACGTTGTTTTATTTTATAAAAAAGAATACGTATTATATTTATATATTATATACTGATTATATTTCAAGCCCTTAATTGCCAGATGGTAATTAAGTGCTTTAAATATTATCAGATTTTAACATCAAATTTGCCTTATCGTTAACAAGTTGTTACTGTCGTGACCAATTCATTCTTATATTAAGTAAATCATAATCATAAAGCAAGCATTTTTCAAAAAATACTTTTCATATTCAGTAAACAATATCCACAATTCATTTTGTATTAACGGCCAAGTCAGTAAATTTAGACGAAATGGGAAATAGTCCTACCATGTATGCATAGATGCTGGGTTCTTTAGCTAACTTCGCTATCAAAGTAAGACGACCCAATTTCGCCTTACCGTGGTGGTGAAATGTACTCACAAAGTGACTCTTACTGAGTTGTACTCGCCAAGTTGTGTTTATGGAGGGAGGGAGTGAGGGAGGGAGGGGGGGATGATATTAAACTCTGGGCCACGTCTTCTGGATTATTTTGATCAGCATCACTGAGTCTCTTCGGCTTCATGTCTACTCATCAAGCTGCTTTTGCCTCCCACACTTCCTTATGCAAATTATACTTCAGCCACCCTGAGACTAAAAGACATATAATGCACACTTAGGAGAAACAAACTTGTGACGAAGTTTCGGTCCGACTTGGATCATTAACTAGTCACACACACTAGTTAATTGTCCAACCTGGATCATTAACTAATCACACACAATAGTTAATGGTCCAACTTGGACCATTAACTAGTGTGTGTGTATGAGTGTGTGTGTGTGTATATATATATATACAATATATATATATATATATATATATATATATATATATATATATATATATATATATATATATATATATATATATATATATATGTCGTGCCGAATATGTAAAACTGGTCAATTAGCAAGAACTCATTTAAAATTAAGTCCTTTCTAAAATTTTCTCTTATACGTTTAAAGATATATTTTTTTCATTAATGTTAATGTAAAAATTTTTAATTTTGCTCCAAAAGAATCTTAGAAAACTTACCTAACCTTATTATAACAAGAACAATTTATTTTAGCCTAACCCAACTAAATATATTTTAGATTTGTTTACAATAATTTAATAATAACCTAACACAGTGAAATATATTTTTTTCGTTAGGTTCAGAATGATTTTGGCGAAATTATTGCATACACAAATTTTCGCTTGTCCTATATGGCAAGTTGAACGTTGCTATTTAAGCCAAGATCGCAAGTTCTGCCTATTCGGCACGACATATATATATATATATATATATATATATATATATATATATATATATATATATATATATATATATATATATATATATTATATATATATATATATATATTATATATATATATATATTATATATATATATATATTATATATATATATATATTATATATATATATATATATATATATATATATATATATATATATATATATATATATATATTATATATATATATATTATATATATATATATATTATATATATATAATTATATATATATATTATATATATATATTATATATATATATTATATATATATATATATATATATAATATACATATATATATATATATAATATATATATATATAATATATATATATATATATATAATTTTATTTTTTTTTTTTTTTTTTTTCAACAAGTCGGCCGTCTCCCACCGAGGCAGGGTGACCCAAAAAAGAAAGAAAATCCCCAAAAAGAAAATACTTTCATCATCATTCAACACTTTCACCACACTCGCACATTATCACTGTTTTTGCAGAGGTGCTCAGAATACAACAGTCTAGAAGCATACACATATAAAGATACACAACATATCCCTCCAAACTGCCAATATCCCAAACCCCTCCTTTAAAGTGCAGGCATTGTACTTCCCATTTCCAGGACTCAAGTCCGACTATATGAAAATAACCGGTTTCCCTGAATCCCTTCACTAAATATTACCCTGCTCACACTCCAACAGATCGTCAGGTCCCAAGTACCATTCGTCTCCATTCACTCCTAACACGCTCACGCACGCTTGCTGGAAGTCCAAGCCCCTTACCCACAAAACCTCCTTTACCCCCTCTCTCCAACCCTTTCGAGGACGACCCCTACCCCGCCTTCCTTCCCCTATAGATTTATATGCTTTCCATGTCATTCTACTTTGATCCATTCTCTCTAAATGACCAAACCACCTCAACAACCCCTCTTCTGCCCTCTGACTAATACTTTTATTAACTCCACACCTTCTCCTAATTTCCACACTCCGAATTTTCTGCATAATATTTACACCACACATTGCCCTTAAACAGGACATCTCCACTGCCTCCAACCGTCTCCTCGCTGCTGCATTTACCACCCAAGCTTCACACCCATATAAGAGTGTTGGTACTACTATACTTTCATACATTCCCTTCTTTGCCTCCATAGATAACGTTTTTTGACTCCACATATACCTCAACGCACCACTCACCTTTTTTCCCTCATCAATTCTATGATTAACCTCATCCTTCATAAATCCATCCGCCGACACGTCAACTCCCAAGTATCTGAAAACATTCACTTCTTCCATACTCCTCCTCCCCAATTTGATATCCAATTTTTCTTTATATAAATCATTTGACACCCTCATCACCTTACTCTTTTCTATGTTCACTTTCAACTTTCTACCTTTACACACATTCCCAAACTCATCCACTAACCTTTGCAATTTTTCTTTAGAATCTCCCATAAGCACAGTATCATCAGCAAAAAGTAACTGTGTCAATTCCCATTTTGAATTTGATTCCCCATAATTTAATCCCACCCCTCTCCCAAACACCCTAGCATTTACTTCCTTAACAACCCCATCTATAAATATATTAAACAACCATGGTGACATTACACATCCCTGTCTAAGACCTACTTTTACCGGGAAATAGTCTCCCTCTCTTCTACACACCCTAACCTGAGCCTCACTATCTTCATAAAAACTCTTTACAGCATTTAATAACTTACCACCTATTCCATATACTTGCAACATCTGCCACATTGCTCCTCTATCCACTCTATCATATGCCTTTTCTAAATCCATAAATGCAATAAAAACTTCCCTACCTTTATCTAAATACTGTTCACATATATGCTTCAATGTAAACACTTGATCTACACATCCCCTACCCACTCTGAAACCTCCTTGCTCATCCGCAATCCTACATTCTGTCTTACCTCTAATTCTTTCAATTATAACCCTACCGTACACTTTTCCTGGTATACTCAGTAAGCTTATTCCTCTATAATTTTTACAGTCTCTTTTGTCCCCTTTCCCTTTATATAAAGGGACTATACATGCTCTCCGCCAATCCCTAGGTACCTTCCCCTCTTTCATACATTTATTGAACAAAAGTACCAACCACACCAACACTATATCCCCCCCTGCTTTTAACATTTCTGTCATGATCCCATCAGTACCAGCTGCTTTACCCCCTTTCATTTTACGTAATGCCTCACGTACCTCCCCCACACTTACATTCTGCTCTTCTTCACTCCTAAAAGATGGTATACCTCCCTGACCAGTGCATGAAATTACTGCCTCTGTTTCTTCCTTAACATTTAAAAGTTCCTCAAAATATTCTCGCCATCTACCTAATACCTCCATCTCCCCATCTACTAACTCCCCTACTCTGTTTTTAACTGACAAATCCATATTTTCCCTTGGCTTTCTTAACTTGTTTAACTCACTCCAAAATTTTTTCTTATTTTCATTAAAATTTCTTGACAGTGCCTCTCCCACTCTATCATCTGCTCTCCTTTTGCACTCTCTCACCACTCTCTTTACCTTTCTCTTACTCTCCATATATTCTGCTCTTCTTATAACACTTCTGCTTTGTAAAAACCTCTCATAAGCTACCTTTTTCTCTTTTATCACACCCTTTACTTCATCATTCCACCAATCACTCCTCTTTCCTCCTGCACCCACCCTCCTATAACCACAAACTTCTGCCCCACATTCTAATACTGCATTTTTAAAACTATTCCAACCCTCTTCAACCCCCCCATTACTCATCTTTGCACTATCCCACCTTTCTGCCAATAGTCGCTTATATCTCACCCGAACTTCCTCCTCCCTTAGTTTATACACTTTCACCTCCCTCTTACTTGTTGTTGCCACCTTCCTCTTTTCCCATCTACCTCTTACTCTAACTGTAGCTACAACTAAATAATGATCCGATATATCAGTTGCCCCTCTATAAACATGTACATCCTGGAGCCTACCCATCAACCTTTTATCCACCAATACATAATCTAATAAACTACTTTCATTACGTGCTACATCATACCTTGTATATTTATTTATCCTCTTTTTCATAAAATATGTATTACTTATTACCAAATTTCTTTCTACACATAGCTCAATTAAAGGCTCCCCATTTACATTTACCCCTGGCACCCCAAATTTACCTACTACTCCCTCCATAACATTTTTACCCACTTTAGCATTGAAATCCCCAACCACCATTACTCTCACACTTGATTCAAAACTCCCCACGCATTCACTCAACATTTCCCAAAATCTCTCTCTCTCCTCTACACTTTATATATATATATATATATATATATATATATATATATATATATATATATATATATATATATATACAAAACAACCACTGTGAAAGAATAGAGAAGTTCCAAGCGCTTTCGTGACTACTCACATTATCAATGTTCCTTGATAATGTGAGTAGTCACGAAAGCGCTTGGAACTTCTCTATTCTTTCACAGTGGTTGTTTTGCATATTCTGAAATCACCTGTTTACTATGATCTCATTGCATATATATGCATATATCAATAACAACACTGCACCAGCCAAGGACTCGAACCCATGCCGCTTTGGCCTACCTCATAGTGGGCGAAAACTCATGACGCCCTAATCCACTGGACCATACAATGGCCCAGTGGATTAGAGCGTCACGAGTTTTCGCCCACCATGAGGTAGGTCAAAGCGGCATGGGTTCGAGTCCTTGGCTAGTGCAGTGTTGTTACTGATCAATACCACTCGTTCGTGGGCACAAGAGGATCAGCAATGGGATCAGGCAACCCTCCCAGTGCGACTGGGAGGTATAGGGGTGCGCAAAGCAACGCATGTTGCTTTACCTGCTTTTCTGTCTTCGTGTTTGGCTTCCAGTGCATTAGTCAAGAAGATAGTTCCCGAACGCTTGAGAGACGTGGTAGGAGCTCAAGACCCCAGGTTTACTGAAGCAGCGATTCGGTGGGACACCCTTACAGACTCCTCCCGTAGACCAGCTCCTCCCAAAGAGCACAAACAGTCCCACTGGGACAAACCGATCATGGAAAAAATCGCCAACACAATGCTCTCCAATGCTTCAGGAAAGGACAAAGCTCGTCTCCTGGCAGTGAAGGCACCACACTCAGGAGATTTCCTGTTAGCTGTTCCCAATTCCTCCCTGGGCACCCGTCTCGACCCACAGGCCATTCGGATTGGTGTTGCTCTTCGCCTAGCCGCCCCCATCCTCACCGAACATAGGTCTCGTGTGTCACACAGCAGAAGGGAAGTATGCCAGACATGAGGAGGTCAGTGACATCATAAAGAGAAGCCTCGCCACAGCCCGTTGCCCAGCTCAACGGGAACCCCAAGTACAGAGGTCTGATGGAAGTCAAAAGCGTCCTGATGGAGCCACTATGCTACCCTGGAAGGATGGAAAGCAGATTGCCTGGGACTACACCTGTGCCGCCACATTGGCAGACACCTACTTGCCATACTCCGTAGTGGAAGGGGGTGGAGCCAGGGCCGGATTACCGCATAGGCAAATGAGGCATTTGCCTAGGGCCCTGCGCATTTGGGGGCCCCGCAGTCCAAGGGGTTCAGGGGCTCATCCAAGACTGCGCACATGGTGCAAGTGCAAAGGGGTCCCTACCTAAAAAGTTCAAGTGTTTGGAGAGTAAAATTGATTTTTAAAAATTAATCAAAACAAAAATAAATAATGAAATAAAATAAAATAAAAATAAACCTAACCATAGATGGCAACACTCAACACGCCTTTGTTTACATCAGAACACCTGTGTTTTCCCGCTAATGGGTGAGTATGGGAGATTCCTCTCCAATTTTCTGTAGTAATTACACGTTATCTAGACTTGTACTGTAACAAATTAACTGAAGTGTCGTTGATAGACATTGATGTTTATGGATAAATGTTTGTTTTCGCCTCTAAATGTTAAGGGAGGTACCTGATAGGGTTACTTGACCAGTAAAGACGCATGGACCAGTAAAGACGCATATTTGGTAAAAAAACTATAAAGAAAAACCTAAAAACGCAAACTGACTTCCGTTTGTAGGTTTTAAAAGCACTTTGTCCTGTCTTTAAGTCTTTATCATTTCAATAACAGATCTCAATTGATGTTCTACATCACTTCCGTCGCAAATGCTTAGTTTTCAAGTTGCGACGGATGTAGAACATCAATTAACTTACTACATATTTCCCCAGAAACACATAAGCCACATCAGAAAATCGTTGGTTAGGTGAAACTGAAAATTGTCCCTGCATTCATTAATTCTCATGTCCTTATCTATGGTGGTAGGCCATATATCATGCAAAACATAATGATTAGTTTAGTTATGAAAATGGTAATATAAATACCATTGTGCATTGTTCTTGGACTCAGTATGATTTCTGTTTAAGTAAATTGGAGATCAAGGAGGATGAATTAGTAAAATATTCGTAGCCCAAATCACTAACCTAATCTATGGTAAAAGTTCTGTATATGACTCCTTTCTGGTAACGTTTTGAATTTTTAGATGCGCAGCCAGAGGAAAGGGGGCTACAAGGGCCATATCCCCCCAATGGACAGAAAAAAAAATTTAATAATTAAAAAATTAATAATAATTGATATTGAAAAATTTGTATTTGCATGATTACAGACAGTGATACATCCTCATTATGGCATCTCGTGAACGTGATGTTGGACGTTCTTATGCGAGTGGGTCACAGAAAGAAAGAAGAAAATTCAAGAAGAAGAACTGAAAAAGAAAGATGTAGGAAGCTGCAGAAAGATCACAGACATGCTCACGAAAACAGTTTCTGATGTTACCAGTACAGTTGAATCTGCAGATACGTCAGATCATACAGGAAGCCCTCCCTCCATTATTTCTCAGCCAGCATCTACTACTTTTGTGTCTCCTCTCAATGTCTCAACGGACATTTCATCCACAGGATTTGTCTTAAAAGATCCTGCCTCATGGCCAAATGTAATCCCAGATTCTCTACGTAATGCTTTCATTGCAGAAAACTTCAGTCAAACTCTGAACATTGACTTTAGGAAATCAGCAAGGATTTATGATGATGGAAGTCGTCGTTGTTTAAAGTCATCTATGTTTTATAGGAAGCTTGCAAATTCAGAAACTGTGAAAAAATCATGGATGGTATACTCTGAAAGCTCAGGAAAAGTGTACTGTTCAGCATGCAAGCTATTTTCTACCAAAGAAAATACCTTCACACAGGGGTTCAATGACTGGAAAAATTCCAAGCGTTTCGAGGAACATGAAAACAGCACCACTCACAGGAGCTGCATTTTAGCCAGTGTATTTCGTGCACAGAAAAAAGGCTTATTGGATTCTCATTTGGAAAATCAAACTGAAAAAGAGCGCACTTATTGGAGAAAAGTTCTAGAAAGAGTTGTTGCTGTTGTAAAATTCTTAGCTCTAAGAGGACTTGCTTTCCGTGGAGAAAATGAGGTTTTTGGTTCGGAAAACAATGGCAATTTCCTAGGGATCATAGAACTGTTAGCACAATTCGATCCATTCTTAGCAAATCATGTGTCACGCCTTGGGAATGCAGGAAGAGGCACTGTATCTTACATGTCATCTACTATATGCAATGAATTTATTGAATTGATGACTAAGAAGGTCCTCAATAACATCATAGCAGCTGTGAAAACTGCAAAATACTTTGCAATAAGTGTAGATTCAACACCAGATATTTCACATACAGATCAACTGACATTCATTGTTCGCTTTGTCGACTCCAGTGGTAAGCCTGTAGAGCGCTTTATAAAATTCATTCCTCTTTCAGGCCATAATGGAGAAACAATGATGAATGTAGTACTGGATACTCTGCTTGAACATGATCTCTCTATTATGGATTACCGTGGCCAGAGCTACGACAGTGCAAGTAACATGTCGGGTAAATATAATGGATTGCAAGCCCGTATCAAGCAAATCAACCCATTTGCTGAATATGTGCCCTGCTCAGCACATTCTCTTAATCTTGTTGGGTCATGTGTTGCGGAGTGTTGTGTCGCTGCAGTTTCATTTTTTGGACTTTTACAAGCACTCTTTAATTTTTTCTCTGCTTCAACGTATCGGTGGGGTATACTCAAGTCAACCATTCATGGAGATGCCATCAAATCATTATCAACAACAAGGTGGTCAGCGCAGCATGATGCAACACATGCTTTAAAAGACAGCTTTGCTGGAACACGTTCTGCTTTGATCCAAATAGCAGAGGATGAAGACCAGACAGCAACTACAAGAAGCGAAGCAGCCAGCTTAACATCAAAATTGGAAGATTTTGAATTGGCCTTACTCTGTGTGCTTTGGGACTGTATACTGGAACGGTTAAATGCCACGAACAAGACACTTCAGAAAATTGAAATTGAAATGGCTACTTGTGCTAACCTCTATGCAGGCTTAGTGGAATTTGTAAGCTCACTTCGCAATGATGAAGCTTTTGAAATGTTTGAAGAGAAAGCTAAACTGCTGGTGAAAGACTACAGTTACCGGGCTGATCATCAGCGGTCAAGGAAGAGGAAACGCAATTTTGAAGAGCCAGACAATGAAATTGTGTTGCTACCAGAATCTCAATGACAAGTTTGGATTTCTGTTCAAAATTACTACTATGCCAGATGCAGAATTAAGAGAAGCTGCATTAAAGTTGCAACAACACCT